>NC_068281.1:14956783-15256783 GCF_025860055.1 Xyrauchen texanus | reverse complement strand
TATTTAGATTCCCGTGTTTATGCCCCGCTAGTCTCGTCTAGTTTTGCCCCTGCTAGTTTCGTCTAGTTTCGACCTCCCTCCTCTTGATTATCCTCTTAGCTTGCCAACTCTCTCGTTCCCCTGTCTTTGTTCCCGCTAGTCTCGTCTTGTCCTTCGCCCTAGTTGTTAACTGTTTTCCCGCTTATCGTTCACCTCCCTCATTAGATCTGCCCCCTTGTTTATATCGTTGTTTCCCCGGCTTCCGACCTTACGCTCCCCCTCGACTACTCTCACTGGATTTCCCTTGTTTTGTACTTTTGCCTGCACTGCTTTTAATAAACATTAAAAGCAGTTTCATCCACATTATGACTGTCTCATCTTGTGTGTGTGTGACCGGGTTACAGGAGCAGAAGAAATAGAAATAAACCTTGTGTAAATTGTCAGCTTTACACTAAGCTAAAATGCTATTTCTAGTCATTTTACATGCACATATTGCCAGGCACTGTAATGCTTTTCCCCCCAATATAAATGGTTTAGTCTGACAAATCACGAAGCCAAACAGCAAAAGTCTGTATTCCACACATTTAATGGCAGATACACAGGATGCATGCTCTTCTCATACATGAGAAAATTAACAAACCATAAGCATCACAAAACATAAAAGTATAATAAAGGTCAGGTAGAGCAGATCGGTCATCATCCACCTGCACACAGACTGAGAAGTAACTCTCTAGTCACACAGCGAACGCATATGAGATACTTCTTAAATGTACCCTGCATACTAATAGAATGCATGTAAATACATTGTCTTAAACGTTACAGAACGATCATATTTTTTAATCAAGAAAAATCACGTTGGACCATAATTCCTTTTTTTCTAGTAAGACCTTTGATATTAGGGCAAAAATCATATTCTTGATAATAATTTTTGTATTGTTTTCCTGTAACAATATCTGAAAATCCTTAAAACAAGATTAATTTGATTCATCTAGTTTTAGAAGCAACACTGCATAAGATATTTAGGTGTTTCAGAGAATGTATTTTTAACATGTGTATTTTGTCTTACTGTACTGGCAGAGTTTTTATAGTCAAAACAAGTGAAAAAAAATCTGAAGAAGTAATCCAAAGTATTTAGAATACTTTACTGACCTAGAGTAATCTAACAGAATACATTATAAATTACCTTTGACAGCTTGCAATCTGTAATCTGTAGTGGAATACATTTCAAAAGTAACCCTCCCAACCCTGTATGTATATATATATATATATATATATATATATATATATATATATATATATATATATATATATATATATATATATATATTTATATAAAATACAATACATGTCTGGAAACTGTTAATTGATCTAATTAAATTTAGAAAAGAGTAAATTTACTGTAAATATATGGTAATTTACACATAGATGTGTCTGTTTATAATAAATGTACTAAAAAAATAGGAATTACCCATAATGGCATAATCAGAGAAATATGCTTTTGTGCAATTTTTTGTGTGGTACTATAAAAAAAAATTGCTGCTTGTTTGAACAATTTATTTTAAAATTATTGGACATATTGTCCCATTTCTAGAATCATCCTGTCCTTTCTGCATCTTGTCTTGTTTGGTTTCTAGACTTACACATATAAACTGAAGTCAATCCTTATCTTTTCCCGAATGTGCAAACAAAGTGAAGTCACTTAAAAGCAATGTGCAATTTAGAGACATGCAGACATCAACTGTCTAGATATCAGCACTGAACCCACAAGAAGGGCTCATCTATCTATATTAACAAAACTGAACAGTGGACTTAGACCTGGGTGGTTGCTATGTATATAGCTCAATGTAGGATACAGAGTATCTGCATGAACCAGAGTGATATTGTAATACTGACATAACCATGTGGTCAAAATATGGAAGTGGCTGTGCTGCATCAGATTAACTGTGTACCTCTCTGTACAATTCTCTTATCAGTTGAGTAACAACATAACAAGTGTCTGCAGTATTCCTTGTTTTTGGACTTTGGCTTACCTGAATGATGGAAATGTAGTAGACTAGAGGTGGCACAGGGACCTGCAGGTAACTTTGCTTGTCTATGGAACAAAAACACAAAGCACACGGTAGTTATAAGAACAAGTAAAAAAAAAACTATTTAAATATGTTTTACATCTAATTGAGTGGTCCCTTCATCTTCCTATAATATAAATATTTAGGTTTATAAATAATCAGGCCATATAAATAATAAGGTTTTTATGTGACAAAAACATACATTTAACAAATATATATATATTTTTAGTATATTTTGCTTAGAATAGATTTTTTTATTTAAAAATAAAAAAAATTATTTAAAAGTGGCACCACTTTAGCAAATTCTGTAATAAACAAAGAGGTAAAAAAATAATAATACATGCAATAATGTTTGCAACAGTCTTGTTACAAATTAGTGAAATATAAATTCAACAACTTCAAATTGGTTCACAAGAGGGCACTCTATCAATGCAAGGCCAATCACATAATTCATATAAATCAGATTAGGCTAGAATTAGCATTTTTGCACTCTTAATCTACTTTTAGTGGTCATGCAGAAGTAATCTGCCCCACCACCATTTGCGGGATCGTGCTTTTATCCCTCTCTAATCATGCAATCGTAATATGTTCAGACAGGCTTAAATCAACTAAGTGTACACATACTGTAAATTGTACTCTGTATTTTCATAGGCTATTGACTAGCAATCTAATGATTCCTTATGCCGTGTATGACTTGATCACAGCAACCTTGACTTTATAATACACCATCTAGTGTTTGAAGGCTCATTGACTTTCAAAACTACCATTATGACCAAAATTAGAAAGGACGTAAGAAAAAAAACAACGCTTTTGCATTTAATTCTTCATAAATGTCAGTGCGTAATTTCCTCCAAGGCCACGCTAAAAATATATTCGGGGATTTTGTAGTAACGCTTAGTTCACAATAAATCAATCCTGTATATATGTAATGGTGTATTAAAATAAATCCAACATATTTATAGTTCAATCATATCTGGCTGCACTTTCTTCATACTCCATTTCAAAGTTGTTTACAAAATGCTGAAAATAATGTGCGTTAGAGCTATAACCATTAGTCATGTTGTCAAAACAAATATTTCCAACCAGCCAAGCCAGAGTGGAATGAGAGAGATGTGCGGCGTCAAAATCAAAAGCTATGAATTATTAAACTCTTCTCATTCAACAGAGCTCCGAGTATGATCCTGGCCAAGCAAAACAACGTGGATGGACCAGTTGATACACCTACTGTAATTCTCTAACCATCTGTGTTACTGTATACTTAAAAAAAATCTATTTTTTTTAGAATAACCAAAGGAAATGTACATGTTAATTAGGTTCCTATGAAGTAAGTTAGTGAACAGAGTCTGTAATTAACATACAGTGCAGGTCCAGCTGCAATTATGTTCTAGTCCCTGGAAGGCTTCAAACAAGAGAAATATTTGTCTCTTCAAGCCATCCGATCAGCCTGAGCTAATTGATTCTAAAAACTTTTGGCTGTTCGTCAATTCATACACTCTTGTACAAAGAATTTGAAAATACACATAACCATATATGCATGCATTAATACATAGAAATGAACATTTAAGTGATTAAACACTTTCTGCTAAAAATAAAATATTATTGGTATATTTCTGGAATCTTACATAATGTGATCAAAGTGAATCCCAACATTACAATAAGTGTTAAGAGTAACCATTCATGTTCATAACAGTTTACACAGAGTTTAAAATGAACACAAACCCAATATGGGCCTTTGTTACGTTTTTTCCTCTAAAAGCTGTGCATACATCACAGGGGAGGGGGAGGTGGTACATGCACCTGTACTAGGCAATGTGCCAAAATGTAACAGACCTGTAATAGAAACATTATAGCATATGTTAGGAGAGTTTGTCGTAATGCATGTTGGTGCATTGATAAGACATGCTATATAGCAAATTTATATGTAATGAATTTAGGCAGACTCTGTGCACAAATCTATCTGTCTATTTCTGTGGCTTGTTTTGTTTTGTTTTTATTGAAAGGATCCCCATTAGCTACAGCCGTGCTGCAGCTATTCTTCCTGGGGTCCTGAAAAATATGTACATTAAAAATACAACAAATAAATGGGAAAAAAGAAAAATACACAAACACATACACATATACACATACATATACACGTGTATATACACATATCAACATACATATATCCCCTTATACGGGCATGAAAGATACACGTATATAAAAACACATTCTACACATACGCCTATTACATACCTACACATGTGCATGTACATACATATTCACACACATATATTAATAAATATAAACAGTCAGATATATTATTTTAATAGATGCTGTTTTACATATAATTTAAATTTATTGACATTATTAGTAAGCATAATATGTTTTGGCAATTTATTACATTCCCTCATACCTCTGAACACAACAGTGTTTTTTATGGCATTTGTTCTTACTATGGGTAAGGTGAAGTTACCTTTAGTTGCATGTCTGGTACTGTACTGATGATTGTCTACACTAAAAGAAAGATGCTTGAACAAAACAGAAGGAAATTTTGAAATAGAAATATTTCTTATGAAAATTAACAGTGAATACAACAGTCTATCTTCAACCAACAACCAATTAAGATCTTTGTGTATTAATATAATATTTCTCCTATAGCTGCACCTAAGTGCTACACGAGCAGCTCTATTCTGTATAAGTTGTAATTTATTCATATATTCACCAGTGACATTTGACCAAACTGCTGGGCAATAGTCGAGGTATGTCAATATTAGTGCTTTCATCGCATAATTCATAATATTTGAAGTTAAAAAATTTGCGTGTCTTCTCATAATAGATATACCTCTTCCCATTTTTGCAATAATATTACTAATATTTTTTTTCCACGATAATCTAGAGTCAACTATTACACCCAGCAGTCTGGTCTCATGCACCTGTTCAATAATTGCGTTATTAATTTTAATATTAATTACAGGATTTTGATTAATGTTATAATTTGAACCTACAATCAAGTAGTTAGTTTTTACAGTATTTAATGCCAGTTTATTTAATTTGATCCAATCTACTACATATTGTAATTCTTTATTTAAAACAGTTTCTAATTCCATTTGTGTACTTGCTGATGTATATATAGTTGAATCATCAGCTTACATGACAATGTTAGCCTTACATAAAATATACGGTAAATCATTAGTAAAAATATTAAATAATAATGGACCCAGACAACTGCCTTGGGGTACTCCACATGTAATATTTCTGAAACCTGAGAAACTGCCATTAAAAAACACTGCTTGCAAGGTAATGTCCAAAATCAAGATAATGCCCCAGCATGGTATGAGGTCACTTTCTATAATAGTAAACAGAAGCAGTCCATCAGCTCTCTAATGTAAAATGTTTCATGGACCAAAGCAAATAAAATAATTTATCTGTTAGATTTACAGTCCTTTCTGTTCGGGTTTCCAAGCATGAGTGGCTTCCCTATAGGGGAGAAATGTGAAAATACAAAAGACACCTATTTGGCATGCATTACAGCAGGGACATTCATACTTTTTGGACATACATAATGTTATACTTGAGAGGGACCCTCTTCCTAAAATATAAAAGCAGTTTTAATTTTTCAAGTACAAATGAACCCAATTTTACAGTAAGAAAAATATGTGTTCAATGAAAATAAATACTTGGCTTTTATGTCAAATAAAATCGTTATGTAATTGTACCTATTGTTAAAGATATTATTAAAATCCTATATGTAAAATATTATCTTCAAAAAAAAATTACAATATTTTTCTTCACTAATCTTTGTCTATAAACCAAAAGAGGAAACTTTTCAATTAACTTCAAATATATTTTGTGAGGTTTTTTTTATTATTATTTATGCATATAATGTAGTGTTTTCATAATAAATCTGATTCCATAGCAGCATTACTTGGAATATGACCTCAAAGTGAGCAAGCAAAAGGTTCTTGATTTTTATTATTATTATCACAAAACTATGGCCTAAAATCATAAGATTAATCATAATCTTGTAAAATAATTATGATTAATCTTATGATTTCCAACCAGCTTTTAGAAATTAAAGTAAAACAGTAATAATGTAAAATTATAACTTATTTACACTTAGACTAAACCTTTTTCTTTAGGTACATCAGACATGTATAATATACTTATCTCATATTGAATCTCAAATTCGCTAAAATTAAAAGCATATAATTAAGTATGCAGAATCTTATAAGTAAACTTACACATAAATGTCAGGCAAACCAGGCCTGTGGAACTGATATAGAGTATGTTCTGCTCACCTGATTTTGGGAAGCTCAACGCTTTTTCAAAGACCAAAAACTCAACCACGAGCATTCAACTGCAGTCATTCAATGTTTTGATCATGAAAATGATCATATCGCCTTAATAAAACGCCCTGAATGGATGCAAACGTGCAGTTAGATGCATAAAGCACAGCATATCTTGCTTCAGAGCTCTGTTGCTGTTGGTAGGCCTTGCTCACACTGATGGAAAGACAATGCGGGCATTTTGACAACACGGTACACTATGTACGCCTCCCTGCCTTTACCTCGAAAGGCTCAATAAAATGATGGATACAATGTAGCTACTTTTAAACACCCGGCGCTCCCAATAACACTCACAGAATACCATAATCTACAACGCGTCAAAGTGTTGACAGGAGGTGCCTGAAGCTTCTCGCCCGTTATGATATATCGGTCTATAGTTTGTGTGAGACTTAACGCAAATACTCGATTTAGGCCTCGAGTTTCTTTCCACTGTAGTTATATAAAGTGTATAATGTATTAAACACGCTTAAAATAAATCCCACTCCCAACACCACCGGACAAACCTCGGAAAATTCAAGAGCTTTCGGATTCGTGACACCGGTGGAGTTGAGCGCCGCGCGCCCTGCCTAGCGAAAACGCGCTTGAAAAACAGAGAGCATTAAGCAAACGGATGCTCGATGACAAATATAAAAGGAAGGAAGAAAATAAGAGCGTGTTGTTCAGTACTCACCTCGTTCTCAGTGATTGTGGAGGTAATTTAAAGGGCCAGGTTCGCACAGACCCCCCAAACAAACACCACCCCCTCCGTTCACCAGTGTCCACCCAGTCAGTCCCCCCACCGCTGTTGACAGCGTTCTCGCACACAAACTTGCTTTTCTCTCCTGGGGAAAAAAGGCTAAGTCGGTTCTGAGTCAAATAAGGCGGCTCTTTTTTTAAATCGGAAACCAATCAGTTGTGCAAGCTCTTCGGACGCCGAAATTTGGTTGCGTCCGTCGGCGGACCGTTTCGCCGCTCAGTGTGATTTTTTCCGGGTTTGAGTTGCCGATCGGTCTACGCGCACTTTACACAGAGGTTAATCGACCCAGACTTCATTAGCTAGCACATTTTGGCGCACCGAACATTAGCGCCTCTCACCGCAGTGTGCAACAACGCCTGCTGACCCAAGAGGGCCCCAATGTATGTTCACACAATTTACACCTGCAGACACAATACTAGTGTTTACGGCGCTGAAGCATTGATGGGAGTGTTCAGTGTTTGTACAGTAAAATCAGTGCTGGGTAGATTGCTTCTGAAATGTAATCCTTTAGATGACACTTTTAGGTACTAATAAATAAATGCATGTTTCAAGTTCATAAAAGGGTCATTCAACCAAAAATGAAAATTCTCTCATGATTTACTAAATCTAATGCCATCCCAGATAATTTTCTTTCTTTGGCTGAACACAAAGACATTTAATAGTTATATCCCAGCTCTGTTGGTCCATTAAATGCAAGTGAATGGTGGTCAGAACTTTGAAGCTCCAAAAAGGACATAAAGGCAGCATAAAATAAATTTGCAAGACTTCAGTGGTTTAGTCCATGTCTTTAGATGCAGGATGATAGCAGTGGGTGAGAAGCAGATAAATATTTAAAGGAATCGTTCACCCAAAAATGAAAATTCTCTCATCAGTTACTCACCCTAATACCGTCCCAGAATTGTATGACATTCTTTCATCTGCTGAACTCAAATTAAGATTTATAGAAGAAATTCTCATTTGGTCTATACAATGCAAGTGAATGGTGCCAAAATTTTGAAAGTCCAAAAATTACGTAATTCATCTTATCAACAATCCATATGACCCCGGTGGTCTTCAGAAGAGACATGATAGGTGTGGGTGAGAAACAGATCAATATTTAAGTAATATTTTACTTCAAATTCTCCTTCCTGCTCAGTCAATCTCAACTTTAACTTTCACTTTCACATTCTTCTTCTTGTGTTTTTGGTGATCCATATCGCCCATACAGGGCAGTGAGAAGAATTTCTAGTAAAAAAGGTCTTAAATCTGTTTCTCATCCACACCTGCCATATAATTTCAGAAGACATGGATTGAAACACTGGAGTTGTATGGATTACTTTTATGATGCCTTTATGTGATTTTTGAGGAGGAGTAAATGATGAGAGAATGTTTATTTTTGGGTGAATGATCCCTTTTAAGCCCTTTTTTTTTTTTTTTACTATAAATTCCCCTCCCTACCCAGTAGAGGCCATTGGAATGAATAATGTGAATAGCTAAAAACAAAAGAAGAATGTGAAAGTGATAGTGGAAATTTATAGTTAAAAAAAGCACTTAAATATTGATCTGTTCCTCACCCACATCTATCATATTGCTTCTGAAGACATGTATTAAACCACTGGAGTCTCATGGATTACTTTTATGTTTTCTTTATGTGTTTTTATGTATTCTTTAAAAATCTTTGCTTGTGTTCAGAAGAAAGAAAGTCATACATATCTGATATGGCATGAGGGTGAGTAAATGACGAGTGAATTTTCATTTTTGGGTGAACTATCCCTATAGGTATCAGTTAACACCTTTTCAACCTTTTATTGAATGTATGTAAACAAAATCAAACAGAATCTTGCTATTTGTCTGTTGCAGAATAAAACAAAGTTGCTTAAAGGGTCATAAATGAGAACATGCTTGGTTTTTTTATGGTAAGAGATTTAGGAATAGTGATTGTACTTTTAATTATCCAGCTTTGAAATTTTATCTCTAGATATTGGAAATTTTTACTATTTGCACCTCATGAGAAAGTGTGACCTATTACAGGTGCTTTTTCTGCCATCCTGAAGCATGGGCCGAAGTGCATTGCAATGATGCAAAAGCACAAAGTTGCATGTGACTGGTCCCTCTAAAATGTTTGTTTGCAACATGTGTTTTTACAGAGCAGTGTCTAGATTTATGAACAGGTGACAATGGCTTGTTTGAAACACTTGAAACATTATTTTTTGACTCAAACCACTCTTTTAAAATACACTCACTGACCACTTAATTAGGAACACCTGTACACCTACATATTCATGAAATTATCTAATCAGCCAATCATGTGGCAGCAGTGCAATGCATAAAATCATGCTCAGGGGCTTCAGTTAATATTCACATCAATCATCAGAGTGGGGATCAACTATGATCTCAGTGATTTCAACTGAGGCATGATTGTTGGTATCAGATGGGCTGGTTTGAGTATTTCTGTAACTGCTGATCTCCTGGGAGTTTTGCTTGCAACAATCACTAGAGTTTACTCAGAATGGTGCCAAAAACACAAAAAAAACATGCAGTGAGTGGCAATTCTGCTGATGGAAACGCCTTGTTCATGAAAGAGGTCAATGGATATTGGCCAGACTGGTTCAAGCTGACAAAAAGGCTACAGTAACTCACATAACAGCTCTGTGCAATTGTAGTGAGCAGAATAACATCTCAGAATGCACAACACATCGAACCTTGAGGCAGATAGGCTGCAACACCAGAAGACCACGTTGGGCACTTTATTAGGACCATAGGATTCCTAATAAAATGCTCAATGAGTGTATATGAGTATAATCAGTAAATTACGTACTAGTTATTGTCTTTGGCTGATTGGTAATGTAATCAAGATTGTAACAATTGTTATCTATGAAAAGTAACTGTAATCTGATTGAACACATTGAAAAATGTAATGTCTTTGAATTACAAGTGCTTGATTTTGAAGTAATCTGATTACTTAAACCAGATTACACCTAATCTGTTACTACGCAGCACTGAGTAAATTTAAATTTAAAAAGGCGACTTAGTTGTGGCTGATTTGATGGATTCAGACGTTAACACAATGTGAGTGCTAGTCACACTATCTAGACTAGCACAATTGCACTGGAATCTCGTTTCACACACACAACTGCAAATACAGGGTTCAAAGAGCCATGTTATCCTTCTTTGGGTAAGCTCTAGGTATGTGTGAGATGCTGTAGATGGATCTGCACCTCCAGGCAGATATGCACCATGGCACTAGATCACAGCAAACCAGCCATCACCTCATAAAGCCCTGTGTTACTCATCTGAAAAAGGCCTTTCAACGCAATTAGACCATTTAGGAGTAGATTGTATCCTTTGGCAGTAGTAGATCTAGCAGACATAGTAGTAGATTACATGGTTATTATTAGATTATGGTTATTATTTAATGATGCAAACTAATAGTAAGCTGTCAATCTAACACAATACCTATTTTAGTGTTTTGCATACACGGTGTGTCCAAAAGGAGTGTAAAAGGATCGATCACCCAAAAAACACCTTGATAATATCTTAGTTTCATTTAAAAATTCCTTTTAATCCTCTTGATTTTTATGGTGAATTTAGTTTTTGCAAATGCTAAAGATGTTTGCCTTTAGGTGTTGGAGGCATGGAGCCAGTCTGAGTTTTATTCAAAGACCAAGAGAGAGACCTCCTTCTATCTGCCCGACTTGATAATCTCCCCTAGGAGCTCCAGAATTCAGATTGTGCCTCTGGATTCTCAAATCCCAAATGAGCTGTGGTAACATTTCACTTGGCACAGCACTGTTGCTGTATTGTACAGTTTATGATGTATTAATAGTAAATGGGAGTGAAAATATTTTTACTGCATTAGCGCTATATGTCCTTTGGAACATTTTGCTGATGTTTACTATATAATTTAATAATAATAATTTAAATAAACAGCATCTCTACTTTCTTCGAAGGCTGAGGAAAGCACATCTCCCACCCCCCATCACAAAGCCCTGCAGAGGATAGTGAGGACAGCTGAGAAGATCATCGGGGTCTCTCTTCCCTCCATCAAAGACATTTACAAAAAACACTTTATCCGCAAATCAACCAGGATTGTGGATGACCCCACACACCCCTCACACAAACTCTTCACCCTCCTGCCGTTTTGCAAGAGGTACCGAAGCATTCGGGCCCTCACGGCCAGACTGTGTAACAGCCTCTTCCCCCAAGCCATCAGACTCCTCAATACTCAGAGACTGGACTGACACACACACGTGTCCTGAGTTGCACTTTAATTATTGTCACTTTATAACTGTCTGCTACCTCAATAACTGCTATGTACATAGAACACTCATCTCATAGTATGTTATGTTTACATTTGGCATTTTTAGAAACTGTCATCTTTTTGCACTACTGTGTACTGGTCTGCGCTGCACTGTCTCTCACGGTGCCTATTGTCCTGTTAATTTTTTGTAATTTATTGTACTGTCCTATACTTTTTGCACATGTTTGCATAGGGACGCGAGCGAGCATCGATCAAAATGATGACTTAACGTACAAAGAGGCTGATCGTGATTCACCGACATCATGCTGACAGATGAGGTAGCATAATTAAAATTACACAGTTGTGATTGTTTTACTACAAACTTTGAGACTGCATATTATTTATATTATATTTGACTCTCCAGTGCAGGAACAGTGCTAAAATAAACAGTGGATAGAGGTCTGACTATGTGAGTGTCACAGTCTGTCTCCCTCGTGTTTCCTAGGACTCTTATTTTGAAGTGTTTCCCCTGGACTATGTTACCCAGTATGCACTGCCCTCATCACAGCCACCTGTTCCTCTTTGTTCTCACCTGTTTTCTATTCCCTCATTAGCTGTTGTTTATATAAATACCTTTTAGTTTTTGCATTTCTTTGTCAGTTCTTGTTTGTTGTTATTTGAGTTCCCTTGTGTTTGTTTCACTTTTATCATCTTTATTAAAGCTTGCAATTAGATGCTACATCCCCAGTCTCATCAAGCAACGACTCCTTACAGAAAACTGCCCAATATGGATCTAGCGGCTGTCCGAATTCTGCTTCTCAAGCAAGGGGACTGTGCAGTTGAGGATCACGTCTGTGAGTTCTTAGAACTAGCGAACTTGGTGCACTATCCAGACCGCTCTCTGGTGGTTTTCTTCCGGACTGGTCTGAATAGCAAACTGATGCCTCCTGCTGAACCTCACTGAACATTCAGTGAATATGTTGAGAAGGCTCTGGAACTTTGCGGTTCCCATTACACAGTGGATTATTGTGGAAACCCCAGGCCAAAACCTGCATCCTTGGCTCCTTGCTCCAAGCCTTCCACTGCTCCTTGCTCCAAGCCTTCCACTGCTCCTTGCTCCCAAGCCTTCCACGGCTCCTTGCTCCCAAGCCTCCCAATGAGCCAGTGCCCATGTCTGTAGCCTCAACCATCCCAGACCCGATGGCTATGGCCTCGCCAGCTCCCATGACTACGCTCCCAGCTTTTCGGAAACTGAGAAGGAAAAGGACACCTTCTCCCGAGTCTCTGCCAGTGCTCATGACTACGAAGGTCATTCACCAGTCACTGCCAGTGCTCATGACCATGGAGGTCATTCCCCAGTCGCTGCCAGTGCTCACGACCACGGAGGTAATTCCCCAGTCCTGGCTCTGACCTCAGAGTCTTCCACAGCTCTGCCTGCTCCCCCAGAGACTTCTCCTCCAGCGGTTCCGCCCACTCCCCCAGAGACTCCTCCTCCAGCGGTTCCGCCCGCTCCCCTAGAGACTCCTCCTCCAGCGGTTCCGCCTGCTTCCCCAGAGACAACGAGTCCATCGGTTCCACCCGCTCCTCCAGAGACTCCTCCTCCAGCGGTTCCGCCCGCTTCTCCAGAGACTCCTCTTCCAGCAGTTCCGCCCGCTCCCCCAGAGACGACGAGTCCATCGTTCCACCCGCTCCTCCAGAGACTCCTCCTCCAGCAGTTCCGCCCGCCCCTGCTCAAGAGATCCCGGCCCTGTGGCCGTCTCCCAGGCCTCCTGACCCATTCCCGGCCCTGTGGCAGCCTCCCAAGCCTCCTGACCCAGTCCTGGCCCTGTGGCCACCTCCCTTCCCTCCTCCCCTCATGGACGGCGGTCTTCTCTCGACCCCTCCATGTCTCTGGGGACGGCAGGGCACTCCTCCGCCCCCTCGCTCCAGGTGGTCGGGGAATCCAGTCCCCACTCGCCCCTTGGACAGCGGCCGTTCCCCGCGTCCGGGCGGTCGGGCTACTCCGTCGCCCGGCAGATGGCCGCGGCTGCTCCGTTGGGGTGGACGATAGTGGCGAGAACTCTACTATGGCGTATCCCTCCTCCTTCCCGGATTTCGGCACCAGTGTAAGGGGGTTAAGATAGGCAAGGAGGAGTTGAGAACCGGCTTGTCAATATAAATAATAATTTAATGAAATCTTAAATCAAAACACACAAACATAAATGCACATGACGGACATGCCCGTAATTCTCTCTCTCTGGAACCGTCGTCACCTCCTTTATCCCTCGCGCACCCCATAAGGCCGATTGGGGACAGGGCGTGCAACATTCTAGCCCGGCCCCGCCCCCCTCCGCTCCACAGATGTGATTCATTTTGATATATCGATCTGCTATTGTTTTATAATAATAGAATAGATATATTTTCTGTATAACCAAGTTACGTTACACTAATGAATTGAGCTTTTTGCATTATCTTGAACATTGTCTAGCATTCATTTAATGTATTATTGTAGTTTACCTTGCTGAATAATTACAGATTAGCATTGACATTAACATGACTTTTAGTATAAAGAGAAGATCGTTGAAATGATTTTAAAGTTATGAAGCAAGGAAGCTTGCAATTTGTCAGCGTTAGCAGGCAAGATCAAGTTAGCTAAAATTACACAGCTCAATCCTTATGGCACTATATTTCACATGCTTTGCTGTTATATAAGCTTACCTGTGCAATAAGAAGAATGCCAATTCAGGGTAGAATTTGATCCCCAAAAAATTCACAGTTAGTGCTACTGTGAAGGTCTATTGGTACCCATATTGAAATTAAGTAGAAATTTGGTCAAGCAAAAAGAGAATTTACATTCTATAGAATTTTTTTAGATTCCTTAAATTTGCCACCATTTGCCTTAATTTGCATTTACCTAAGGAAATGACCAGACATGTCTTTCAAGCTCTTCTGCGGCACTTACTGAAAATGTAGGGCTCTTGACTTGTAGATAGATTATTTTATTTGGAATATTCTGTCCATTTTGTCCTATAAAATGCTTTGAACTGAAATTACATGCAGCAACGTAGTTAAAGCTCAACTGAAAGTGCATTTGCCAAAACTGCTCTGTGAATTCTATAATTTGCGTATTCAAGTATCCACACCTGGGTCAGCTGAAAGTGTGATATTCATCACAATGTTGCCATAGAAACCAGGTTTGGTGCGCAGGGCTACATTGAGTTGGTTGGTTAAAACAACAACAACAAAAACAGATTTCTTACATTCAGTATTTTTTTTGTTTGTTTTATTAGGAAAATCAATTTGCAGATTTGTTATAGAGAATATTTGCAGTGTATATATATATATATATATATATATATAGTATTTTCCTTCATTTTGGATGCATGAACAGCATACCATGTCTTGGAAGACTATTGCTAAATGACATATTGTACATAAAATAACTATTTAAAAAAAACACACTTTTTTAAAATGTTGTACACAAAAAAACCCAAAAATAAAGCAAAGGATTTAGATTGAAAAGTCTCTTCACAGTTTTGTTCCTTGCCTCATGCTGGCTAAGAGCAATTAGGACCATGCACAGTCTGAGTTATGAAATGGAGGTCATCCTTTACATACAAGTCCATAAACTTTGACAAAATGTTTCACAGTACATTCCATTACCCTTGGGTATTTATAGTGCTCACTGTGTAAACCAGATTTAGGATACTAACTGCAAAATGCATAAAGATAATCCAAGAACATACTTTTAATTGATACAGTCCCCTGGGATTGAAGAGGTTTAAAAAGTATTTTGACTAGGTCTGTTCAGATGATCTCTTTGTTTCCCATATTACCCAGGTGAGAGTCACATGTAATTTTTCTACATATTCTTTACATAAAATGTACAAGTATTTACAACACTTATTTTTATAAGCAGGATAAAATACATGTGGGTTCACAAAATGCTTTTTAGAAAGAATAGGTGAGCATTGTTGAGCAAGGGCATTGCATTGCAGTCAATGTTGTCAAGCCAACCACAAGTACCACAGGTCGTTGACACTCTTTAGAGAGTGTAGGCTTATTGTGCATTTAAAATGCAAGATGCGCTGCAGTTTTTTCTTTCATGCAGCTTGCGGAGGCTACGATGATATCAGCAGCTGAGTGGGCTTTATAGATATTGGAATCGGGTGTAATGGATGAAAATACTTTCTACAGTACTCAAGCCTACTGTAAACTTTATATGGATAGGTGGAGGGGACATTGCTATTCCAAGTCTGTAAATACCCATTTCTCTCTCTCAGCAAAACTCTGCAGAGTAAAATAAGAGGGAAGAGTTTTTATCATGATATGATGGCATAAACTGTGTAGACCAGAATTCCTATCACCAGTAGGGAAGTGGTGAATTATAGCACCATTTTTAAGGAATGAATGTGTTGATTGAGTATTCAGGGAACTAATATAAAAATATCAATCACATCTTATACATCAATCAAGGCAATGGCCTTAGTTGTAATATTATGTTCTATTGTAATGCATGTCACAGTATATCATTGGTGCATATGTAAGGTAAATTTTTTTACCGTATACACGGGGACATGTATAATACATTTCTACATACAGTACATTCTACATACCTACAGTAATTATAACCCTACCTAATTAAATATTTCAATTAGGCAGGTGCATATTGGCAAAATTTTACTATCACTATGAAATAATAGGTTACTATTTCATGAAAGGAGTGTTGCTATAATGTCTCCCAAAATTCTTAAAGGTTTAGTTAACCCAAAAAAGAAAATTCAGTGTTAGTTTACTCACCCCTGTGTTGTTATAACCCCATATGACTTTCTTTTTTTCTCTCTCTCAACACAAAGGGAGAAATTGTGAAAAATGTATGTGCTCAGTGGTGACATACAATGGCAGTTTATGGTGACTATATCTTCAAGCTTAAAAAGAACGCAAAAGTATTATTCAGATGTCTTATAAATTATTCCATGAGACTCATGATTGTTAAAAATGTATACGATGAGTTTTGGTGAGAAACAAACAGAAATCGAATGTATTATTTAGTAAAACAGTTGACCGACATTGCACTCCTCTGCATGTTCATGAGGTGGCACAAGGGCAAGTTCATGCAGCCCCTGCTCACAAAATAAGGCGCTCAAGCAACAACCCATTTTGGTTGTCTAAAAATATGTCCACCACATCGATGTTATCTACAGAACATGACACAGCTGCACACAAACCAGAGAACAGACTTACAAAATATGTCTGATGAGTTTATAATTTTAGAACAAATGCATTTCTATGCCCAGCCTCATTTGTTTGAAACAGAGTACTCAATCAAACAGAGAGATAGAGGAGGTGGAAATGTCATTTCTCCATTCTGAACCTGTGAGCATTTGTGACAGACTGACCAAAGAAAGCAATACCACAGTGAAAACATTTGGTAGGTCTAACATTCTCAGCCAAAAAATCATGTAGTTTTAACTGGATAGTAAGATGCTGGCTTCAATATACTGTTATGAGAAACCTTTTGGACCGATGCCACTTCATAGCAGACAGGGTTACATGGGGTAAACCAAGCAATTGACAGAATCTCCCATCACTCATCACGGCTGTTTAAGGCAATAACTCTGATTAACATAGAAAATATACCTTTTATCATGTGTCGTTTGCCTTCAGATAAGGACACGGTGTGACTGTTGCTGACTTCTCTCTCAAATTGATTGAGAACTAATTTCAAATAAATAAGGCTGGGCATAGAAATGAATCTGCTTTACAAATATAAACTCATTAGACATGTTTAGTAAGTTCTGTTCTCTGGTTTGTGTGCAGCAGTATTATGTTCTGTTGTTAATATCGCTGTGGTGGACCTGTTTTTAAAGAAACAAAATGAGTTGTCACTTGAACACCCTATTCTGTGTTTTGTTTTTTTTTAAACATTAGGGTTTTGTTGCATTAGGTAGTTTAAACTGTATTCTTCTGGCCAAATTTGAAATGTCTCCAATTCCTGGTAAGCCTGATTCTTTGAGATGATCTTGAAAATGACTAATTCTAGATAACGGTCATTCATTTCAAATGCATTTGCATTCATTTCCTGTTTGACTTTGTGAGAGACACATTTGCTGATATCTCAATCATATTTAAAAAATGAGCAGTTCATCTTGAGAAATATGAGAAAATTAAGATAGAGAATCAGGTCCACTCCAAATGATGATATAAAGGAGGCCATAAGTGTCTCAACTTGAAGGGGCTGAATGCCAAAGATAAGGATGATGACGATTAAATGTTTGTTAGTTCACAGAGCCATGCATGCATGGAATATGAAGTGTCTGTATTATTTCAGATTTAAAGACTGCCTTGATGTCTGTACATTAAATCATGTTAATCTCTAAGGTAATCATTTTGTAAAGCTTCATGTGTAACAAATAATTGTCTTAAATATTGTCTGACATTATTTTAGATATTAGTAAAGAGGACATGAAAAAGTAACCATCAAGGTAACTATTGAAGTTGGTTTATACAAAACCTGAAACAAATAATTATTAAAGGGTGATTTGTCTATCTTTATAACTTGACCATATTGTTATAAAATCTCATATTAATTCTATTTTCTCAACCTGACTGACAATCTGCCTTTTCTTAACAAATGTACAAAAGTAAATGTGTATTCAAATGCCTTTCGTTCACAGATAAAGGCTCTTTTTGGTTGCTACATCTGCAAAATCATGTCCGAGTCCTATGTTTGGGACCTCATTGGCAGGCCCAGGTGGAATCTGATGACTTTTTTCACATTTTCTGTGCTGATTTTTGCAGAATATGTGTAATGTAGAATGGTTTTAAACATTGTTAAAAAAATTGTTAAATGATCTGAGAGTACTATACCCTTGTTGGTAGCTGTAAACATAATCAAATTATACTAAATATTTCACTAATAATCATGCAAGAACTTTGCAGATCCTTCTGTGGAGTTTTGCACATGGAGATTCAGTGTTGGCCTGTACATTGCCAATATTAACCCTAACTTCTTTTAAAATGGCACTGCAACCATTTATTAAAAGAAAATAATGCAAAATGTTAGTATTATGAAGTCAAAAGGGCTTTCAAAAAGGCTGGCAGCGATGCATTGTAATAGAAACAGACAAGGCAATATGAATGGGCCAGTGCTTGTTAAGGCCAAGATGGATGGTAAAGGATGAAATCTGAGGTGTTAGAGAAATGCTTGTTCCAGGAATATGCATGAAATTTCAAATAAAACTATCTCCATTCATTTGCTCTCCATTCTTCTATCAGTTCCTTTGTCATTCTATCACTTCATCTCCACTTTATCTCACTATGTTCCCGTTTTCCCTCTAAAAAGCAGTCTACATGACACTGCATTTACCCTTTAGCTTATCAGCCCTACTTTGTTTTCCAGAACGCTTGCCATCGATGTTCAAGCTCATGTTTCTCTTCTTCTCAAGATTGAGAAGCTCCTGGAAGAGCTCAGTGACGTTGTGGTTAGTCTTAGCCGAGGTCTCCATGAACGCACATTTCCAGTTTTTGGATTGGGCTTCTCCATCATCTGTCTTCACTTCCCGTTGAGTCTCATCGCTCTTGTTCCCCACCAGCATAATGGGGATGTTCTCTACATTTCCCTTGATAGTGAGGATCTGTTGGTATATGGGTTTTAATTCTTCCAGCGACTGCTTACTAGTGATGGAGTAGACCAGGATGAAGGCATGGCCCTTGGAGATAGACAAACGCTGCATGGCAGGAAACTGGTGGCTACCTGTTGTGTCTGTGATCTGCAGGGTGCAGACGCTCTTGTCACAGCT
The DNA here is from genome assembly GCF_025860055.1 of Xyrauchen texanus. Taxonomy (NCBI): domain Eukaryota; kingdom Metazoa; phylum Chordata; class Actinopteri; order Cypriniformes; family Catostomidae; genus Xyrauchen; species Xyrauchen texanus. The sequence continues at coordinate 15,237,677 of NC_068281.1, read as the reverse complement.
AATCACTTGCCGGTAGGTGTCCTCCACCGTCGGGATATAGGTGTCCCGGAAAGTGCCTTTCACAAAACGAAGCACCAGCGAGCTCTTCCCCACACCTCCAGCTCCAAACACCACCACACGGTAGTCGTTGCTCTGCTCTGGCATCTTGGGCCTTCAGTTAAGCCGCTCACTTTCTCGATCTAATACAGAAAAAAGAAACAAACATTTAGAGCATTATACTTCAGGTGAATGGTATGTACAGTTAAGGGTACCTACATAAGGTACTAAGGTTTACATATGATTAGACTTGACATGTACTGCAACCCTGACATAAACCGCATTCTGCCGAGTTACTGACAAGAATCATCTGCATCTATTCAAGCCTGTTTACCTTTTGCTGTGGCTTGACTGCTTGAGAAACACAGGTTCTTGTCTCATGAAAACCAGGAAGTAATTGTGTTCATGTAATCAATGATCAGCGTGATTCTGAGGTGGTATTTTCCCTCTGAGATAACATTTTTACTCTACTGATGGTTAGGTTTAGGGTTGGGGTTTGGGTTAGGGCATATGGTTAATAAAATATGCAATATGTTGCTCTGTTGCATCATTTACAACTCACTTTACAACTTGCTTTTGGCACCACACTGTGGACATTTCACCCTGAAAATGTAACTCACAAATGCCCATTAATTCAACACACTTCCAGCTTCGATGACTGGGAGCAGACTGATTTCAGCTGAAGACCTTTCGACATACTGTTACCGAATTCACAGTGAGATCAGTCTAAAAGTTTACACTGTATCAAATACACTGCAAATTCATTGATTGTGCATTGAAAAGAAGTGGAGGGAAAATGCAAGGGTTTGTAAAGGTAATGCTTTATCACTGCAACAAAAACTTTTACTTCAATGCACACTGATGTTTGTGATTTGTTGACAAATTAGAATTTGAGAAAAGGGGAGTCCAGGGTGCTTTCAGAGATCATATTCGCTGAATCCTTTCTTGATTTCAAACTGACCCCCAACCACAACCCAACAATTCATTCATTTTCCAAAGACAAAGGACATTTCCATCAGTGTCAGAGAACCACAAACTTAGAAAACACATTGAATTATTTATAGACTATGCAGAGACAAGCAATGGCACAATTTCCAGCCTTTACCCAATTTCAAGCTCAGAATAGAAAATTGGTATCCATGGGGATATGACAAAGGAACCACCATTTATGGTAGAGTGAAGGTCTGGTTTGACTGATAAAGAGAAATGCAGCTCTTTGTCAGAATTGTGCACAAAGCGCTAATGGGCTGGGTCAAGTGTAATTTAATTCTAAGATTCTTCTCTGGTTATTGCACTGTCAGGGTCCTATTATATAGTCCATTCCCTGTTAAACACCAGCAATATAAACAAAGACAGCACATTCATAAGAGGTTGGTTGAGGAAATGGGCTGTATTCAATGAATTAGAAGAATAGAAATATGGACTTACGTTCTTAAGTGCATTAACTTCGTCGTAATCAAATGTCTGGCATATTTCTAGTGACATGCTCCTTTTATATGTTGTTCTTGTCAGGACTTGAATGTAGGCGCCGTTGAATTATAGAAAATGTAAGTATTATTAATCAAACTGATCTGCTGAAACACAAATCATGACTAGTATTAACAGTGATTGTATCAGCCTTCCAGGTTATTTTATAGGATTTTGTTTTCCACACACTTCACTTTTTTTACCAGTCGATTTTGCTTTCAAATTTGTATTCATTTATTGAAACATGAAAAACTTCAACAAAAAATATTTATAAATTCAGCTGACATTTTAAATTAAATGGAAATAGAATTAAAATAACAAATTGGTAAAAAAGTAATATATAACCTCCTCTCCAAATCCAAACATTTAACCTTCTCCAACTTGCAGTGACTTAAATATCACCCTATGACAACAGGTGTAAAAATACAAATTAGATATTAAATACAATTGTAAATATAAACACAATAATAATAATAATAATAATAATAATAACAATTGAAAATAAACTATAATCTCTAGAAAGTTGAATACAAATCAAATACATTTTTATTTAATAAATCAGCTACAACAGTGATAATCAGAGACATATTTTGATGTTCGACAATATTTTAAGAGTTTGGACATTCATTTTTTTTACCACCTGCTGGTGGAATCTCCAAACTGCAAATGCAGGAACTGAAATTAGACCTTGAACTGAGAGTAAAGGTGCTTTAAAAACATCATAGCACAATAAAATATTTCTGAAGAAAATATCAAATTGTGCTTTGCGCAACTTCATTAACATACAATACAGCAACAGTTTGCTCGCATTCACCCACAGATAGCACACACACTCCCACCCACACTTGTCATGAAAAAAGAGCCCATAGTCTAAGAACAACCTGTACAAATTTGTTTGAGATAACTACATTTTAAGATATCGTTCAACTTGGCTTGTATGAAAGGGTACGACTTTTTGACCAAACAATCAACAAACAGATTTTTCAAATCGATACAACACAGACATTTTTTTTTTTTTTTAGCTAGCCTCATATCTAACACATTATTAAAGGAAATGTCTGTTAACAAATTTGGTTACTCGTTCCATGTTTATACTGTATATGCAATACAAATTACTCATGTGTGTCAATAATCTGTAATAGGCTTCTCTCCTCTTGTTCCAAACTCCAATGTTTTCTTCTGTGGTACACAAAATTATTTTCCTATTAAAATCCTGGTAAGGGGTTTGACTTCATGGTTAGGTTTAGATTGGGGTTAGTGGTTTAAAAACAAATCATAATAACATTGTTCATTGTTCGTTTGCTTTTTCTTCATGGAAGTATAAATAGTATGCATTTGTACAAGCCAAATCTATGATTTCATACAGTTTTTTACGACAGTCAGAAGAGAGGAAGGTGCCAAATTTGCTGTCACTTTCTAAGCTGTTTTTTTTTAAGATAAAAATAAAAATTTACATAAAATAATGTGCTGAATTAATGTGCCAAATCTGCTTGATTAAAGCAGAAATACATTATCAAACCCATGTGAAAATGTATGGTCCACATGCACTTTACAGGAGTATGTGGTTTGCAAACAGTTACGCCAGTGTACAGAGTCCACACTTCCATTTGCTGCGATTGTTTAAGAGTCAGTGGCAAAGTGCATATGTACTATACAGCAAACATTACGATTCGAATCCTAATGCCTGAGTGATGTATTCCACAATCACTTTACTAAAAGCAATGTCATTCCCAAATCCAGCAGCATCAGCACATTGCTGTGCGAGTGCCTTGGAGAACCTTGAATGAGGGACATGCATTACAATTTCCTTTCGTGCCAAAATTAATCTATATTAGAGTTTGGCTTGAATAACGAGACACTGTAGCAGCATCAGCAGCTCTCCAGCTCTTCCACAAGGGACTAAAATAGAAAAGATGGCATTCTGAGTGTGACTGACATGAGTCACAGCACAGAAGCACGTGTGAAACCTTAAGAGGGGCAAAAGAGGTGTACCAGCCTGTCAAGAGGCCTGAAATCCGCAGACACTAGCATTGATCAAAGGGTTGGTGTCATTCTGTTCATTGATTTGACAGCATACTAGGTGTGAGTGACAGGGGGAGAGATACCAGGTCTTCTCTCAGATGAGAGGTTGACTGCTGTCAGGATTGCTGCACCCTGCCAAGCATGTCACTGTACTTTAAGCCCAGAGTGCAAGTACCTTGGTGGGCTGGATGCAGCATGGATGTGAAAATAAGAACAGAAATTTTTCCAGAAATTAAAAACAACATAAAATATCTCATTAACATATCATTTGTATCTACTTGACAGCAATTACATAAAATTGAGTGGCTTTTTGAATGAAGACTTTTTCTTGTGTCTTGCACGAGACATTTCTATCTCCTGAGAAATACGCCTTAAAGGATTAGTTCACCAAAAAAATTGTAATTCTCTCATAATTGACTCACCCTCATGCCATCCCAGGTATGTATTGCTGTCTTTCTTCAGCAGAACACAAATTAAGATTTTTAGAAGAATGTTCCAGCTCTGTAGGTCCATAAAATGCAAGTGAATGGGTGCCAAATTTTTGAAGCTCCAAAAAGAACATATAGCTATCATAAAAATAACCATACGATTCCAGTGGTCTAATCAATGTCTTCTGAAGCAAAAATCTAAGTGTATGTAAGAAATAGATCAATATTTAAAACCTATTTTACTAAAATTTTCAATTCTGGCCAGGTTGAGATTTGTACGTTGACCAGGTTGGATTTCAAACTGCATCTTGTGTGACATAAGCACGTAATACCTGCATAGAGTTTCATTCTATTCATAAGTAGATTGCTTATTAGCTATGTTTCTATGGACCGCAATACTGTTTTGACACAAAATCAGTTTATTCAGCGGTCTGCGCAAGGAGCTCGGTCTGAGTTATCTCCTCCACTCACTCAGTTACATTTAAACCGATTCAAATAGATCTCCTTGTTCACCATTTCAAGATGGTGCCGTAGCTGAGTTTGTATCCAAACCAGACAAACAAGGCAACTATGTACAACCCCAATTCTGAAAAAGTTGTGACAGTATGAAAACGCTAATAAAAAAAGGAGTGATTTGTAAATTATATTCATCCTTTGCCATATTGAAAGCACTGCAACTAAACATTATATGATGTTTTACCTTGTGAATTTCATTGTTTTTTTTGAAAATGTACAGTAATTTCAAATCAGATGATTGCAACACACTCCAAAATAGTTGGGACAGTCAAGTGTTTACCACTGTGAAACATCACCATTTGTTCTAATAACACATATTAAGCATTTAGGCACTGAAGACACGTTTGTTAAGTTTAAAAAGTGAAATTTTCCCCATTCATACATTGTGCACTACACATTCTTAGCTGGAGATGGTCAGGACTGCAGGCAGGTCAATCTAGCACCCACACTTTCTGATTAAATGGCCAGTATGTGGTTTGAAGTTGTCCTACTGAAAATTCCAGGACATCCCTGGAAAGATGGTGCTGGATGGCAGTATATGCTGCTCCAAAAGTTTTACATGTCTGTCTGCATTAATGGTGCCTTCGCAGATATGTGAGTTACCAATGCCATGGGCACTGACACACCCCTGGCCCATACAGACACTGGCTTTTGGACCTGACACTGAGAACAGCTTGGATGGTCCTTTTCCTCTTTGGCCCAGAGAACATGACGTTTGTGTTTTTCAAAAACTATTTGAAATGTGGTCTCATCTGACCAAAAAACATGGTTCCACTGTTCTACTTTCCATCTAAGATGAAAATAAGTGGGCTAAAGCACATGATTGTTAATCAAAAGCTTGCTGGTTCAATCCCCAGTATCACCACCATTGTGTCCTTGAGCAAGGAACTTAACTCCAGGTTGCTCCAGGGTGGATTGCACCTGTAATAAGTGCACTGTAAGTCGCTTTGAATAAAAGCATCTGCCAAATGCATAAATGATGAGATAATTTTCATTTTTTGGTGAATTATTCCTTTTTAAGCATAATGTAGCCCCTGTACCAAACAACTTTTCCCATGCCTGCTCTACCTCCTCTATTGTGCTTATTTAGCTTTTTTTTTTTTTTTTTTTGCATTCATTGCATTGTTTTGAACATGTTTTATGCATGACAATAATGTTCTGTTGGCATTAAGGGAAATGTAGACCCTACACATAAACTGATTTTAATGTAATTGTTTCATACATTACGATTTAAAATGGTAAATGTAATTTAATATTGAAAATAAATTTTTAATCTTTTAATTTCTTTTATCATGTCTCCCTTTTATTTTTTGGAATCAGATTAATGTAGTGTTTATCATAGATAATGATGTATTTTAAAAGTTGCCATACAGTGTTCATTACAATGGGCATAGGTTTTGCAACTTGGTACTCAATACACACTACTCATGAGTACTTTTAAATGAGAAACTCTTTTACTCTTACTTGAGTAGTTTTGGTCAGCTACTTTTACTCTACTCACACTCCATTTTTTTGGGAAGCAACAGTACTTCTACTTGAGTATGAGTTTTCTGGACTCTTTCCACCCCTATTTATTGTAGAATAAAGAATTTTCTGAATAAAATTGACTTGTTCTGTGGGAATCAGATATTTCTTGCTCTTTTGAATACTAAAGATGTTGACAGGACATGGAGAGGCATCTGCATGTGTATGTTAATGTTCACATGTGCAGTGTGCCGAAATGAGCACTCGGGCTGTGTGCACACATGTGTCTGAGCCTATCTGGACCAATTTGTCTGTCAGTGCTTTAGAAACTGAAATTGGATGAAATCCTTGGGTACTGCCTGCTTACACTGAGAGAGAATGGGGGAGAAGAAGAGGGAAGGGAATGGATTTGGATAATAGCCTAGGTGCCAGTGAATGAAATTTTGTTCTGTATTGTTATTATCTATTGATCATCGTTCAAAGATGTTAATGCTCTGTCGTGTTCTACATCAACACAACCTACTTTCTACCCTAAATCTGAAACATAAACCTAACCTATAGTGGCATAAAAAGCAAATATGATATTTAAAGACAAAAGCTGAAGCAATCACAACATTGTATGGTGCTTCTATGACACTTTCAGTCAAGTGTCGACTCACACAGTCTGCGGTCCTTTGCATCGCAAGTGCAACGCTCTATCAATTGAGCTGTGCAATTTGATTGCACCTAAACAAGCTTGTCAATGTAGTTGATTATGAAATGCAAATGTTAAAGTGCATCACTTTACAAGTCATGCATAACAGTTAACTTGTTTAGATGCCATAAGATAGCATTGTTTGAGGAACAGGGCAAAATATATGTGTTCACAAACTCATAATCTGCCATTTTTCTTGTGATTTGGGTAGAGAGAATAAAAGTATTTGTTGTTGTAGCACCTCTAGTGTTCATTTCATCAGATAATTGTCATTATAGGTACAATGAGACATAAAAATAATTAGACCACTTTGCAAAAATAATTATAGGGAAAACAAGTAAAACGTCTGAAAGTGTTCTGATATTTGGTGTGCCCCTATGCCACAGATGTGTTTTTGTGCATATATGTGTCTGTGCATTACAGTGCTTACAGTATTGAAGCTAAAATTCTGACTCCCAGTGAGGGCAGGGCTACAGGTCCTAAAAATACTCCACTACCATCTGCCATCTCTCTGCACCAAATGTTGCCTGGATTAGCCCAAACTCATTCATTCAGCTGTGCAAGGAAACAAAATTCTCTTGTGATCTAAACTATACTGGCCAGACTTAACAGAGTTTAACTCTCAATGAATTGGGTGTCCAGTCAGATTCCATTAATCCTTCTACAATATGAGGATGTACTTTTAACTCTTTGTCTTTAAAAAGCATTTTATGAATACTGTGACAGCTCATGTAATTTCAAGTCATGAGCATTTGTTAACAGCAACAACAACAACAAATCACCATTTTTGATTCCAACAGCTTACCACCTTAATACATTCCCAGGATTTATTTAATATATTTTGGATTCAGTGCTGCTCAAGACAGTGAGAGAATGATCAATTCAATGCATTTAAAAGTAACAAACAGCAACTACAAATAAATTAATTCAAATGCATGCTAACGACATATCTGACACCATAATGTGTCACTTCAACCATATGACTCAACAAAACTAATTACTAAACATGTCTGCTTCAGATGACTGGCTAATCACTCTGTTGCATTTTACCTTACCATGAGTGAGTTCAGCAGTTTTACTTTTCCTGCCAGCACTGCAAGAATATCTTTCCTCTCGTTGAACAGTCCATCACAAAAGATTGTTCCTCTGTGGGCTGGGCTTAGTGGCTAATCAGTGCGCTTTACCTCTTCTGTTCTGCTGAACGTGCTTCCACTGACCCAGTTCAAAGGACTTAATACTCCACAGCATGTATTCAAGCCCAAAGCAAAGCTCCTGTGATATGAGGCCGTAGCAAAGGGATAGAGTGCACGAGGTTCTGATGTAGTCTAATATATTCAGTATCATGTGAGATCTTTAAAATACAAATACAGACAACTGAATACTGAAGTTTTACCATGGATTAACCTGTGTTTTACATTTCATTTGAGAGGCTTTGTGTTTCATCCCAGACACTAGCCTACAAACTGGCAGAAACATGTATCTTAAAATGTAATACTGAATTACAGTATATCTTAGACTTCCTAAAAGTTTACCAAACAAAGGTCCAGACATTACAAATAAGGCTTTAAATCAAAATCAATTCCATGGCTTATCCTCCACAAACAAATAAAAGAAAAAAATCAATTGCGAATCAATTGCTATTGTTTGCAAATGTCTAGGGATTTGCTGCCCGTGAACATCCACAATAAACATGCAGATCCATTTGTCTTTTGCGTGTCCAGGTGCATAATACCTTCTCTCCAACAGCTGCTATAATTGTAATTAATTGTAAATTGAATTGCAAATCTTTAGGTAGGAATTTGCTCAGCTTAACCTGTGGTGTTAAATGGGACGTAAACTGATGTGGTGTTTGTGATCTAATCACAAAATGCTTTAGATCCCATTTAGATCTGTATTTAGCGCTGATGACGTGATCAGACCACCAAAAACGAATCTTAATACCAGGTGTTATCGGGGTCAATGAGTTTCAATTACATAACGGCTAATCTCAAATGAGTATGCTAATTAAATTTATCATGACCATTTAATGACCAATTATCACTGTTAGACAGATCTCCAAGATCTTTTAGCCACATCTGTTTTCCAGATAAAATAAATAAATAAATACCTTAAAATAAAATTCCAGGTTCAATTCAAGCTAAACTCAATCATCAGCAAATGGTTAAGATTACCATCATTTCTTTTTTTCAAAATCTGGGTTACAGTGAGGCACTTACAATGGAAAAGAAAGGGACGCATCCATTGAAGTTAATATAGGCTACATACTGTAAACAGTATGTGTGTAAACATTTTTAAGTGTGAAAAAATGTGTCATATGTTGTCCATTGTAAGTGCCTCAATGTAGTAACATTGTTTTTTTAAAAAAAGAGATGATTCGAAGTTAATTTTTTGCCTTTATCAACCACAAAAGCTGTTGACTGAGCTTAACTTGTAGGTATGTCTGCCTGAGCCCAAGGAACCACAGAGAGACCAATCTGTCACTAGAGATTTCTGTGAGAGAAGAACCAGCCTGATCTAATCTAAAAGGCTTTACTGTGCTATACTGTAATGCAACTAGGCCTACCTTTTCTGTTACTAATAAAAACAAAACTAAGTTTTGCATGAACAATCTCGATTCAGCACGTCCCAATATCCTGTTATTGCCTCTGGCGCAATACTATAACTGATGTAAGCCTGCGAATTATTCTCTATATAACTGCTGCATTAGATTCCATTATGCGCGCAGCATTCATCATCTTCCGCAACAAGACTACAAATAAGCGTCATAGCTACATTGGCCCTGTATGATGATATATTATTATACTATTGCACCCACGACTACGTCAGCAGAGCGCGGACCTTCTTCCACAGCTAAGCAGACAATCGCTTTTTAGTCCACTATGACTATATGTTCAGCCTTTTACTCATCCAAAATCCCCATTTCATTACATAATTAGGCATTTTAAAACAGCACCTGATAGTTTCGTACCATTTCCGATGCAAAAGTGACATAAATGCACATACATGTCCAATTAAACGGATGACCAACCCTCTGCCAGTAATGCTTTACTGTTTGTCGCACACGCGTACAATTGTCAAATATTGAACTGAAAATGTATAGGCTACATCTGAACGAACTCGATACAGTCTCGCGCGTTGCGTGTAATGGTCATGTCCATGGTCTCATGACTGCAGACAGTTTCCACGTAGCTATGTATGTTCTATAGATTTTAAAGGATCACGGTTCCGGTTGTGATGCTGGACACAGAAGTAAAATATGAGTTCAGCAGCACGATATCATACGCAGAGCGTTTCATTCATAAAGAAGCGAAGACACGCGAGCCTTCACGCGCCTTTCTCTGACGGCTCTGTGAAGGCGATAAACACGTTTAAATCACCACTTGAGGCAGAAGCATGTTTCCTTCTCTACATTTAATTTGTTTTCTTTTCTTTCTTTTTTTAAATAATTTTTTTAAGCGAATGTCATTGTGACAGACGGAAAGCGTAATTAACACAATATGTCTATAGCCTACATATGTATTCGGCAGTCAAAGACTAACGGAAATTTGTGTAACGGTTGTCCGGACCGTGATGCTGTGCACTCACTAAACATTTTTTTTTTTTTTTAAATTACAATAAACAAAAGACGCTTAATGAATGAATTGATTTCACACGGAGGCGTGCGATTCGACTCACCTACCTGAACTTAACGGATCCTGTGTGACTGATCTTTGGCTAACGGCACAGATGAATGACAGTGTGCGCTAATAAGGCACTAAAGCATTTTAGACTAATAATGAAGAAGCGATAGAGTCCAATCTCAACGGCAGCTCGCTCTCTCTCTCTCTCTCTCTCTCTCTCTCTCTCTCTCTCTCTCTCTCTCTCTCTCTCTCTCTCTCTCTCTCTCTCTCTCTCTCTCTCTCTCTCTCATACACACGCACCCCGACACACACCCTCCTCCTCTTCTCCACTTGCTTCAATAGAGAGAGTTGGAAGATTTTTACATTTTGCCTACAGTGGGGACAAAAAAAATATATATATATATATATATATATATATATATATATATATATATATATATATATATATATATTAATACTGAGGCACTACAACTCAAAATACATTTTACTGTGACAATGTTTAATGTAAAAAAATATATTCACGATAAAAAATGAAAAAAAAAAAAATTATAAATCCAGATTGTAATATTTTGTTGCTTCCATTTGCTGACATTATATCAGCTTTTTGCATTGAAAAAATAAAAATAAATGAAGTGTGATTTTGACACATTCTTCATGGTAGGTTTACTCCATGAGAACCAGGCAAACCTGTTGTGCCTGCTTTGGCTAACAAGGCATATAAAGATAGTCCCTGTTACAATGTCTGAATCGTTTTGTCGTGCGTCTTAGTAGTTAATGGTGCAGATCCTTGGGGTAATTCTGGTTTCTTAGTTTGGCAGGTAAATCTCTTCTTATCTCTTTTCAGCTGTCTTGGAATGGTGGTCCATCTTACTCTAAGTTTTTCCCACAGGACAATATTATTTTTGATAAACATTTTCCACCACAAGACGTGTATGACTGTCTTTCTTCTGCAGAACACAAAAAAGTGTAAGAATATTTCAGCTCTGCAGGTCCTCACAATTAAAGTGAATGGTGACAAAAATTTTGAGGCTCCAACATGCACATAAAAGCAACATAAATGTATTCCATATCTCCAGTGTTTTAATCCATGTCTTCAGAAGAAAAATCTGTTCGGAACTGCATACTACCCATACTACTTCTACCATATCTGTCTATGGCAGAAATAGTATGATTAGTAGGGTAGTATGCTGCGAACGCCATAATCATTGATATTCATTGGATTGACCTTTAAAGTTCTGTCCGAAATTTACTTGCACTGAATGGACCTGTTTGTGTTCTGTGGAAGAAAAAAGTTAAGCAAATCTGGGATGGTACGTGGGTGAGTAAATTATGAGAGAATTTTCATTTTTGGGTGAACTATCCCTTTAAGAAGACTGTTTTTGTGATCGGGTCAAATTATTGACTTATTTAAACAGAAATCCAGATAAATCCAAAGGGATCACTTAATTTTTCTTGCATCTGTATTACTGTAAAAAGACTTTATGTATTTATTTGTTACTCTTACAATATACAGTGCAATGTGATAAAACAACTAAAGATTCCGATTAATTACTTGTCTTGACTGATCACCATAATAAATCAGATCATGTTCTGTTTGTCTCCCTCTGCCTGTAGGAGTTAGTAATACAAGAACTGAAATAGAGCAGACAAGAGGTAAACATTATCCTTCATAAAAATGAATAGTTTTATTTAACATTTATATAATACCACAAGCATACAGAGTTGGAAGAAAGTTGTTGATTTATAAACCATCCACACAGCTGCCTGTACATTGCACTTATGCAAGGCTTTAGGGCATGACATAAGGAAATATGCCCTGTCCCAGAACATGTTGATGTCCCAAAGTATAAGGCACAGATCTGGACAATGTCCTCTCTGTTATTTTTCAGCATATCCTTTTCCTGGGCCCTGTTTTTCTCAGGAATAGTTCACCCACAAATAAAAATTCTCTAATCATTTACTCACCCTCATGCCATACCAGGTGTGTGTGTGACTTTCGATCTTCTGCTCAACACAAATATTAAGACTGTAACAAAGTTTGTTGTATGACAGTTAAGGAGGAAGTGGGAGCCGGTTTTCACAGTCCACAAGAGTCAACATTTAATTCTTGCTAAGTAGCAATCACTTTTCACCTTAGAACAAACAGATGGGCTTTTCAGCATATACACATATGTGCTTTAAAGCACTCAAACAAAACACTCCTTAGAACACACAGTTTCTCGTGGTTTCTCTCCTTTTCTGTGGACTGGACCGTCTATTATCTCCCCCAACTCTCACTGTGAACATAGAAACGGTAATTATTCACAATTCATCTCAGGTGGATGTCCTTACCGCTTTCTCTCTCCCCAGACAGGTGCCCTCACCTCCACATAGACTATTTCAGATCTGTAGGTCCATACAATTCAAGTGAATGGTAACCAAATTTTTTAAGCTCCAAAGGCAGCATAAAAGTCATCCATATGATTCCAGTGGTTTAATCCATGTCTTGGATTAAGACATGGCAATCTTATAATAGCAAAAAGTCCTTAAATATGAATCTCTTTCTCACCCACACCAATCATATCATTTTTGAAGATATAGATTTAACCACTGGAGTCTTATGGATTACTTTTATGCTGCATTTTGTGCTTTTTGGAACTTTAAAGTTTTGGTACCCATTCAATTGCATTGTGTGGCCCGAGCTGAGATATTCTTCTAAAAATTTTATTTTGTGTTCAGCAGAAGAAAGTAAATCATACACATCTGTGGTAGCATGACAGTGAGTAAATGATGAGATAATTAACATTTTTGGATGAACTATCCCTTTAATGAGATATGGTTCCACACGTGAGACATGATCATTCTCTCAAAGCACATCATTTTGACTAGATTGAGTGATTCTGGCCTTTCGTCTTTTAGTCTTTTTGCAGCTTGCCACTGCCACAACAGGTTGATAAAGACACCATCTGCACCACCATTCACATAGTCCTCTTCCAGATAAAGTGTAATATGAGAATGTTGTTGATCGACTACAGCTTGGCATTTAACACAACTGTCCATGGCAAACCATTACACAAGGCTTCACACCCTTGTTTACTCCCTCCCAGGAGTCCCCCTGGAATCTTTGAATTCCCACTTGAACTACAAGTTACCTTCCTTGAATATACAGGTGAAACTCGAAAAATTAGAATATCGTGCAAAAGTTCATTAATTTCAGTAATTCAACTTAAAAGGTGAAACTAATATATTATATAGACTCATTACAAGCAAAGTAAGATATTTCAAGCCTTTATTTGATATAATTTTTATGATTATGGCTTACAGCTTATGAAAACCCCAAATTCAGCATCTCAGAAAATTAGAATATTACATGAAATCAATAAAAAAAAAAGGATTTTAAATACAGAAATGTCAGCCCTCTGAAAAGTATAATCATGCATATGTACTCATTACTTGGCTTGGGCCCCTTTTGCATTAATTACTGCCTCAATGCGGCGTGGCATGGATGCTATCAGCCTGTGGCACTGCTGAGGTGTTATGGAAGACCAAGATGCTTCAATAGCGGCCTTCAGCTCTTCTGCATTGTTTGGTCTCATGTCTCTCATCTTTCTCTTGGCAATGCCCCATAGATTCTCTATGGGGTTCAGGTCAGGCGAGTTTGCTGGCCAATCAAGCACAGTAATACCATGGTCATTGAACCATGTTTTGGTACTTTTGGCAGTGTGGGCAGGTGCCAAGTCCTGCTGGAAAATGAAGTCAGCATCTCCATAAAGCTTGTCTGCTGAAGGAAGCATGAAGTGCTCTAAAATGTCCCGGTAGACGGCTGTGTTGACTCTGGACTTACTAAAGCACAGTGGACCAACACCAGCCGATGACATGGCTCCCCAAACCAGCACAGACTGTGGAAACTTCACACTGGACTTCAAGCATCTTGGATTGTGTGCCTCTCCATTCTTCCTCCAGTCTCTGGGACCTTGGTTTCCAAATGAGATGCAAAATTTGCTCTCATCAGAAAAGAGGACTTTGGACCACTGAGCAACAGCCCAGTTCTTTTTTTCTTTAGCCCAGGTAAGACTTTTGACATTTGAAGCCCATGTCCAGGACCCGTCTGTGTGTGGTGGCTCTTGATGCAGTAACTCCAGCCTCAGTCCACTCCTTGTGAAGCTCCACCACACATTTGAATGGCCTTTTCCTGACAATCCTCTCCAGGCTATGGTCATCCCTGCTGCTTGTGCACCTTTTTCTTCCACACTTTTCCCTTCCACTTAACTTTCTATTAATGTGCTTTGATACAGCACTTTGAGAACATCCAACTTCTTTTGCAATTACCTTTTGAGGCTTTCCCTCCTTGTGGAGGGTGTCAATGATGGTTTTCTGCACAACTGTCAGGTCAGCAGTCTTCCCCATGATTGTGAATTCAACTGAACCAGACTGAGAGACCATTTAAAGGCTCAGGAACCCTTTGCAGGTGTTTAGCTGATTAGAGTGTGACACTTTGAGCCTACAATACTGAACCTTTTCATAATATTCTAATTTTCTGAGATTCTGAATTTGGGGTTTTCATAAGCTGTAAGCCATAATCATAAAAATTATATCAAATAAAGGCTTGAAATATCTTACTTTGCTTGTAATGAGTCTATATAATATATTAGTTTCACCTTTTAAGTTGAATTACTGAAATGAATGAACTTTTGCACGATATTCTAATTTTTCGAGTTTCACCTGTATATTGCGTATAGCCTGTGAAATTGCGCAATTACACGTCGCATATACTCTCTACAAATACTCTGTTCCCTATTGCTTCAGTTCACTTGACATTGCAATGAACATTATGGAGAAATTCCTTTTTCACAACCTAGTTGGAGCCCTTGTATCATAACGGCAATCTTATAATTGGTAATTATGTTTGAGCCCCGCCCCTTTAGGCGCACATGTGCCCTATATTAGCGGGCTCTGACATCGGACTGCAGGCGCTAAGAGTCAGGTGAAGAACGTCCTGATAATCCATGGATCAACGTCTGCAGGGAATTCTGTCCGCTGATGGGTATCTGTCGACAGCAAAGAGAGGGCTGATCCTGATTCGTAGTCAAGACGAGACAATGTCAGTCTTAAAGGAAGAAATTCTGCAGAAATTATGTTTGAGAGCCTGCTAATATAGGGTAAATGCGTGCCTAAAGGGGAGGGGCTCAAACATCATCGCCAAACGTAAGATTGTAATCATAAGCAAAAGATCCACCCGCCCCCTCTAGTGTTCCCGCAAAGTCGTCTCTCTGCCTTACCGCCGGATTGGGTTTTTCACACAGCAAGACACCTACCTGCTTCCTGCAGCTTCCAGGCAGGAGCTGTATTGTTTGATTGATATGTGTGTGTGTGTGTGTGTGTGTGTGTGTGTGTGTGTGTGTGTGTGTGTGTGTGTGTGAGATATTTCTTCAATTCTATAAAAGAGCCGCTTGTGTGTACGCGTTTTTTAAAGATGTTGTATAAGTGTTGCTGTGAGCGACTCATCGCACCGTCAGACCAATATGAGAGCTACGTTCTCTGTCTGGGCCGTGACCGTGCTGAAGAATCTCTCATGGGGACAGACTGCCCTCACTGTGAGGACATGAGTCTCAAGACGCTCCGCTCTTGGGTCACACTCGTTCTGAGGGATGATTCCCCCTCCCGCACCCTCCCTGTTAAGTCTCGAGGGACCACGAGGAAGCACAGCGGGGCCGCAAGGAAGAGATGGAAGAACCCGAGGAGGATCTTGCGCCGAAGCAAGCCCCACGAGCCTCTCGAGCGTCCCACGCAGCGTCTGTGTCAGTGCAGTACGCAAGTGATGACTTCTGGCCCTCTATTAATGAGCACGGTGTTGTATTCGGAGGGTGTGACGATGATAATGATTGGAGCATCGGAGAATGTTCCATGGAGGATGTTGCATCCCCTCCCCCCAGCAAGGGTGAGGAGTACGCACTGGCCATTGATACAAGTTACTCCGTGTCATTGCGCGGGAGGTCAAGGAGCTCAGCCTTGAATGGTCGCTTCCTGTAGAGCCGGAAAATTTGTCTGAATGAATGATTCCTGCACTGTCCGCCGTCAATATACCATGGTTCGGAAAGCATTCCTTCAAGAACGGTTGGATGCAGATCTTACTCCATCAACGCTTAAGGTCTATGTAGCAACCACATTGGCATTTCATGCCCCATAGGCTATTTCCTCTATAGGCAGACATGATCTGATCATAAAAAGTAAAGTTCCTTAGGGGAGCGAGGTGCTTGAATCCCCCTCGTCCTGTTGTGGTTCCAACATGGGACTTAAATCTGGTGCTGAGGATGGCCTTAGTCAAACGGGTTGGTGATATACAGGCACTGTCAGTTGACAGCTCATGTCTTGAATTCAGTCCAGGGCTTTCAAAAGCCACCATCATGTGCCCAAGGTGCATTCCACGCCTCTCAGGGCTCAGATAGTGCACCTACAAGCTTTCTCTTCTCCACCGTCTAATTCGGATGAGGTTCAGTTAACCTATTTATTATGCCCCGTGCGGGCATTGAACACATATGTGGAGTGCACTCGCCAGTTTAGACTGTCAGATCAGCTCTTCATTTGTTATGGAGGACGAACAAAAGGTATGTCCATCTCCAAACAAAGGCTCTCTCACTGGATCGTTGATGCGATCATCCTTGCTTATGAGTCACAGGGCTTTATGTGCCCTACTGGCATAAAGGCGCATTCAACTAGAGACATGGCTTCCTCATCATGGATAAAAGGGATATCCCTACAGGATTTTTGCTTTGCAGCTGGATGGTTTTTGCAGAACACATTCACAAGGTTTTATAGTCTAGTCGGGTGCGTCCATCGATTTACGAGTCCTCTATGTCCCAAAGGGCCCATGACCTCATATGCATATTCTTTGGTTTCTACACTGGTACATCTTAGGGTATGATGCTACGTACGGTGTGATGGGACTCCATTCTCCATAGCGTTTATTGCAATGTCAAGTGAACTGAATTGATAGGGAACATCTGCGGTTACTCATGTAACCTCGGTTCTCTCAGATGAAGGGAATGAGACATTGCAAAACTTGTCCGCACTACTACAGAGTTTCGAGGAATGAGCGACGCGTTCTTGTCCCTCAGTCAGACAATTCTGAAGAAATAATCAATCAATCAAATTTTATTTGTAGAGCGCCTTACAACAGCCAAAAGGTGCACAAGGCGCTTTCCAGTAAAAACATCAATAGACAACAGTATATAAAAAACATAAGTGTACATAAAAATAGCAATCGAGTCAAGTCGGAGGCTACGTGTTAAAAGCTTGTCTAAATAGATGCGTTTTCAACTGCGATTTAAAAACACTCAAAATGGTGATACTTCGTAAGTGTGGTTGAAGTGCGTTCCACAGTTTTGGGCCCTGGACGGCAAATGACCGACCTCCAAACTTTTTATATTTAAACTTTGGAATCACCAGAGAGGTGTGTTCAGAGGAGCGCAAGGATCTGGCTGGTTGGTGGACCATTAATAATTCTGTGAGATAGGCCGGGGCCAAACCATTAATGGCCTTGAACATGAACAGCAGGACCTTATACTCCACCCTAATCCGCACCGGGAGCCAGTGGAGCGAGCGGAGGATAGGGGTGATATGTGAGCCTTTGGTGGCATTGCAGAGGAGACGTGCTGCTGCTTTTTGTACCAGTTGAAGCCTATTGAGAAGTGATTGATTAAATCCACTGTAGAGGGCATTGCAGTAGTCTATCCTCGAAATGATGAAGGCATGAATGGCTTTTTCAAGGTCAGCTCTGGACAGAAATGGTTTGACCTTACTCAGGAGCCTTAACTGGTAAAAGCTCACCTTCACAACTGCACTAATCTGTTTATCGTACTGCATACCTTTGTCAAAAATAACACCCAGGTTACGCACATTGGGTGCAATCTGAGGTGTTAGAGGACCAAAACTGAGAGACCTATTGGATGAGTCCGGATTGTACAGAATGTACTCAGTCTTTCCTTCATTCAGATGAAGGGAATTCTGGGAAAGCCACTGTTTGATGTCCTGAAGGCAGTTATGCAGAGGATCCAGTGCAGAACAATTGCTCAGAATCACAGGAAGGTAGATCTGGAGGTCGTCAGCATAGAAATGGAAATGAACATTGTGATTGGAAATTAGTTTATATATGTTAAATAATGTTTGAGCAGGCAAATGTGCCCCTAAAGGGCGGGGCTCAAACATCATTGTCAGTCATAACATTGGTGTTATGATACAAGGGCTTCAATTAGTTCATGGAAAAAGGAATTTCCCCATAGCGTTCATTGCAATGTCTAATTCCCTTCATCTGAGGGATCCAAGATTACGAGTAACCGCAGACGTTATTATTGTATTTGCATCCAACACTCTGGTGTCTATTTGACTTTTCTCTCTATGCTCTCTATTTCTCTCTATGTAAATAAATGTAATGTATTTTAGTTACATTTAATGAGATTCTCCATGTGTCTCAAATTGTTTCAGAATTATAGAACACAGTAAATTCTTTTTTAAATGAGTTATAAACAGGTTTTGACAATGCTTTTGTCAGGTGCGATAGGTTTATATAGGCCACAAGTAAACCGATATTATCTCTTTGATAATGGCAATTATGTAAAGTATGACCACACAATGGCCTGTTTTCTTTCACTGAAACTTCAATGTACTGTAGCTTCTGAAAGGGTGCTGGCTTCATTTTTCTCTCCACACTATGGAAAACTCTTAACATAACAGCTCTGTATCATAACAGTTTTGCAGCCGAATGGGAATATTACAGCGTTGTTATACCAATGCAGTGCTTTAAAACCCAAACTCTATTTAATATTGTACTGTTACTATAGAGTTATTCATAGTAAGGCTAAAACTGTTGACATAAAGGTTTATGTAAAACTAAGTACCATGATAAGATAAACAGTACCTCTGCACACACAAGAGAACTGTGCATGAAGTGTATAGTCAAAAAGGTAATAAAACTTAACTCTACAGGCTAAATGACTCACTTAGAAAATGTTCCATGTCTTACTGCAACTCTCCATAAAAACACTTTACATTAACAAATTTACAGTTGTAAACAGCAGGTACAATTTATTTTCATCATTTTTTTGGGGTCTGACTTTCAGACCTCTTAACCCACAATCCCACAAATGTTATGAATAAATCAAGTAGCAAATCCCAAGGTCTTCCACTGTTGTTACCACTCTTTATCTTTCATTTCCTTTGAGTGGTCACTCATTCTTCATAGGTGCATGAAGGAACCCAATGAACCCTCACACCCAGTTGGTCTATCAGACGAAGGACCCTGGGCAGAAAGGTTCTTTGATCACTGAAGTCACAAAGTGGCTCATTCAACTCTTGCATAGAACAGAACCTACAGGGCCACAATTTAAAATACTTGTACCAATTATCTGTATCGATGATCAGTTCAACATGTTTTTCTAGATAGTCTTAGAAACACATAAATACACTGACTTTAAATGATTTGCTTGCTACATCTTACCGAAAAGGAGTTGAACAAATGCATTAACAGGCCTATATTCACTATATGACCAAAAGTATGTAGATTAACAGGTTTAGCAATTACAGCAATTCCATTGAAAATCATAAATTACAAATACATTATAAAAAAATAATGCAGAGAGCACAGTTGAAAGCAAAATTCTATAGAATGTCTTTTAATGGTGTAACAAATAATGGGGTTCACTACTGTAGTAATGAACCCCATTATTTAGAAGGGGACATCTACATACGTTTGACCATTTAATGAACATTGCATTGACATGAATAAAACTAATACATAAATGAACAAATAAGACAAGTTCGATTTAACAGTTCCTGAGACACAACGGGGGGAAAAAACAAAAGTTTGAAATAATATTTGGCAAGAAATATAAAATTTTGGTAAATTAAATTTTTTATATTTAGGTATATAAATCTTTCCAGCTTCATTTATTATTAAAAGACAGTGAATAAACATTTCAATGGTCACAGTGCTATGTAAATATCAATGTGGAAGTAAATTATATAGCAATTCAACATCTGAGGACCATTTTGAGAAATTCAAAAACTTTAAAAGAACAATTTTTGTGGTGATTGTGCTCTCTGGCTCAGTTGCAGTACAGATTCTTCATTTCAGTGGGTTTAATTAATTTTCACAAAATGTTGACTGAGGCAAAAAAAAAAATGTAAACAGAGGGCTCCTGGTAAAATGATTATTCACATCCCTTGCATCAATTATTTATCCTTTTCACTGTTCAGAAATGTAAGACCTGTAGGGACAAAGATGCCAAAGGAAAACACAGACTTAGTGATTGTTTGACCAAGTTAATCACTAACAATACCCAAATATTGATTAGCTTTCAACAATGCAAAATAGAATAAAATGCTGAAGTATTGAATGAGCTAGATCCACTAATTTAGAAACAGACATATGAAGGTGAACTGATGATGATATATTATTTTAGCGGTAACAAGACAGGCATGTTTTACCTTCCTTTGCCACGGATTCTGCTGCACTTTTGGCCTTGCCACTCAAGTCACTGATAACATTGTCAAACACTGCTTCATGTTTAAGAAAGAAAGGTCGCACCAGACGAGTGTATATGATCTGAGAGCCATTCCATGAGAACGGGGCCATGCACCACAGAAGAAACAAACACTGGAATGAAGAGAAAGTTTGAAAATTCAATTTGAAAATGTAAAGTCTCTAAAAAACATTTAAATAAAATTAACACATTTAAATTTCATAACAAAAATGCATCAAAACGTATGTTTATAAATGTAGTTTTGTTAAACATAAGTTCAATTTTATGGAATTTTGTTCTGAAATTGAAAAAGGCTGATGATAGCTGCTAATCAAGTCTCTGTTCTTGACACAAAAGGAATTATCTGCATGGAGGCTTCATAAAACCCAAACTAAGCAGACCACTGCATTCCCAATTTATCAGAACATGGCATTCAATTTTAGCTTTTAAATGACACCTGGAACATTCCATGTGGATTACATAAACATAACCTGTTACTGACAATTTAGTGCTCAATCGGTCCCTTGGCCTTGCAACAAACTCGCCTACCTCTTGGGAAAATAATCAATGCATGCCTTTAGAAAAGATCTAACCAACTCTGTATCCAATATTACACACTCAATCTCTACATTCTCTCACACTAAAATTCATGGAACTCTCATGTCATGGTGAACAATTTCATTAAAAATATTTTTAATTAAATGGGGAAGTGTGTTATGTTTTTGATGTTAAACTATTTTTCTCTTCTTGGCCAAGACAACTATAAAAACATTATAGTTACATCTGATTGGTGTAAAAATGTGGCTCTGCAGTGCCATCAAAACATGGCTCTGTTTGTTTGAGCATACCAACCACTCTGACATTGCAATACTGGCTAAACCAATAGAGTGAGTTTGGGTTAGACTACCTATTTGGACATCCAATTCAATACAGGTGAAGTGTTCCAGAAACATTTAAAAAAAATTACCAACCTGGTGTCAGAATGACATTACTATACAAACATTTTTTCAGAACGATTTTATGACAAATCATGAATAAAACGTTGTATTATATTATTCATAAACACTTTTCACCCTGTTCCTCACTCAAGGCTATCTTATGACATGTTAACTGATATATTTGAATGTTAGATTTACATAACCAACAGCAATAACAAGCTTGTTTGAGTGCAATTAAATTTCATGGTAGCTCAACTGAAAGAGCATTGCACTTGCTATGCGAATGACCGGAGGTATGAGTCCTAAAGAGCAAGAGCTGAAACTCAACACTTGAGTTGAATGAGTCATAGAAGCACCACACAAAAAAAACAAAAAAAAGGTTGCTTCAGTGATTTGTGTTTTGCTATCTCAGATTTGCTTTTTCTGACACTATCGGATATGTTTAGCTTTAAGTTAGGGTGGTAGGGTTTGTTGATTTAACACTTAGAGCATTAATCTCAGTCATTTTTATATGTGTCATCTTGGACTTACGCAGACACCAAGTGACATGGATGCAGCATCATTCAAACAAAATAGTTTTTGGTTACTGATGCCATTGTAGAAATACACCATTCACTGCAATCATTGATTAATTAAATTCATGAGTTAAAGTGTCCTATAACAGGGCTGTTACAGAGATTAAACTAGCAGGATTCGGCTGGTCATGTGATCCTAACATGGCAGCCTCCATGAGGTGACCCTCTCCATGTAGAATAAAACAGCTTTAAAAATGTAACATGCTTTTGGTTCCACGCAGCAAACAATTCATTTCAGAACTGCCCTGACATATGTAATGAGATAAAAAAAATAAGACTGGGCTGGAAATTGCTCTTTTCACATTTAAGGAGTAAAGCTGCAAAAATACATTGATGAATCAAATTTTCAAAACTGCTTATTTGTTTATTTAAAACTGGCTCAGTTAATTTTAGAACAAGGATCAAAATTAAAATGAGGCTGGTGTGGTTGGCAGTTAGTCAGGCATTCTACAGTTACTCTATGCAAAACCACACTGCAATGACCTACATACAAATACATACAGTCTTCAGACAGCAAGCCAATACATACAACAAAGTGGGACAGTTTCTTTAACGGATCGTTTATACACATACACACATGTTCAAAGCATAAATAAAATATATTTGAAAGGAACAACTTACCTTTCCTACATAGTAAAAGGGAAACCAAAAGAGGAAGATATCAGAGAAAAACTCAGCCACACTGAAGAGTCCATAAACCACCCAGTAGGTTAGCCATTTGGTGTCATCATCTTTATTGCTACTCTCTACGGCTTTGATGCTGCAGCAGGAAGAGAATGGCATGTGACAAACAGGCCAGAAATCAATATTCTGTAGAGACAGTGCTGGTTGTTTTCATTATTGTGCTTCCTGTATGATTTGCAAATATATAAATTTGTGATTCTCCAGGGTGCTCTTTGCCAAAATGCATACAAGACACTTTTAAAAATGACATTTCATGCATACTTACGAGGCGTATGCTGGGTATGCGAAACCAATCAGGTTGCAGAGGAGAGAGGCACCATATCCAAATAGGAGATACAATGCCACTAAAGACACTGCACCTGCAGAACAAACAGTGACATGTGATCAATGAAAATATTGAAATGGAGAAGGGCATTTAGGATCATCCATGACATTGTGTTCAGTAGGATGTAATGTTGACACTAAACAAGATAGAAAAAAAACAAAAAGCCAGTTCAAACACAAATAACATATCAAAATACACTGAACTCTTAAGGTGTACCGTTACTGTCCTGAGGTGTATATAGCTTCATAGAACATTAACCTCCCTCCCCCCTTAACTAGGACATATGTATTGTATACATATACGGTCCACATTAATGATCAAATATCTCTTTTGTTGTACCAGGATTTGACAAAGGATTTTGGTAGAGATTGTGTGTGTAACTTCGAATACATTCTGATACTTTCAGTAGATGCTGCTTCTGATCCAATCAAAGATTAACATTCTCTTTCTGTGTATTGGATACTGCAAAGCTTAACCCCATGCAATAAACACATGCAGATGTTTACCTAGCATTTAGCTAAATAAAAGGACATTCCATAGACAAATAAAATATAAGACCACTTTCGTAATAAAAACACATGAATTCATTAGCTGGTGAAGACAAAACCTCTGAGGCTACTTGAACACACACACACACACACACACACACACACACACACACACACACACCTTGTATAACCATGTACATTTGCTGTCCCCTCAAAAAAACTCAACACACAGCCATTAATGTCTAAACCACTGGCAACAAAATTGAGTACACCCCTAAGTGAAAATGTCCAAATTGGGCCCAATTAGCCATTTTCCCTCCCCGGTGTCATGCGACTCGTTATTGTTACACGTCTCAGGTGTGAATGGGGAACAGGTGTGTTACATTAGGTGTCACTCTCACACTCCCTCATACTGGTCGCTGTAAGTTTAACATGGCACCTCATGACAAAGAACTCTGAGGATCTGAAAAAAAGAATTGCTCTACATAAAGATGGCCTAGGCTATAAGATTGCCAAGACCCTGACAGTGAGCTGCACCACGGTGGCCAAGACCATACAGCGGTTTAACAGGACAGGTTCCACTCAGAACAGACCTCGCCATGGTCTACCAAAGAAGTTGAGTGCAAGTGCTCAGCGTCATATCCAGAGGTTGTCTTTGGGAAATAGACGTATGAGTGCTGCCAGCATTGCTGCAGAGGTTGAAGGGGTGGGGGGTCAGCCTGTCAGTGCTCAGACCATACACGCACACTGCATCAAATTGGTCTGCATGACTGTCGTCCCAGAAGGAAGCCTCTTCTAAAGAAGATGCACAAGAAAGCCCGAAAACTGTTTGCAGAAGACAAGCAGACTAAGGACATGGATTACTGGAACCATGTCCTGTGGTCTGATAAGACCAAGATAAACTTATTTGGTACAGATGGTGTCAAGCGTGTGTGGCGGCAACCAGGTGAGGAGTACAAAGACAAGTGTGTCTTGCCTACAGTCAAGCATGGTGGTGGGAGTGTCATGGTCTGCATGAGTGCTGCCGGCACTGGGAGCTACAGTTCATTGAGGGAACCATGAATGCCAACATGTACTGTGACAGCAGAGTATGATCCCCTCCCTTCGGAGACTGGGCCGCAGGGCAGTATTCCAGCATGATAACAACCCCAAACACACCTCCAAGATGACCACTGCCTTGCTAAAGAAGCTGAGGGTGAAGGTGATGGACTGGCCAAGAATGTCTCCAGACCTAAATCCTATTGAGCATCTGTGGGGCATCCTCAAACAGAAGGTGGAGGAGCACAAGGTCTCTAACGTCAACCAGCTCTGTGATGTAGTCATGGACTCCAGTGGCAACCTGTGAAGCTCTGGTGAACTCCATGCCCAAGAGGGTTAAAGCAGTGCTGGAAAATAATGGTGGCCACACAAAGTATTGACACTTTGGGCCCAATTTGGACATTTTCACTTAGGGGTGTACTCACTTTTGTTGCCAGCGGCTTAGACATTAATGGCTGTGTGTTGAGTTATTTTGAGGGGACAGCCAATTTACACTGTTATACAAGCTGTACACTCACTGCTTTACATTGTAGCAAAGTGTAATTTCTTCAGTGTTGTCACATGAAAAGATATAATCAAATATTTACAAAAATGTGAGGGGTGTACTCACTTTGAGATACTGTATATATTTTATTGTGCATTTGTGTTAATACAACATTAAAACTCGAAATTAATTAATTATGAATGCATGTAGCCTAAAGTATGCCTATATTGTGACCCTCCTCTTTAGTCACTTGCTTTCTAGCAAGACATGACGCATTAGACCAGTGCTTTGGCAACATCACCGCTCATGTCAAACACAGAAATGGTGGCAAAAACCATACACTAAAAAGCCAATTTTTATTGGATTACCTTGTTGAAATATTATTCTGCGGGCTAATTCACTGTTGTGGCTTCAAGATCATCAACAGAGCTGACTGGACGGAGATCATTTCCACTCACAACTTTGCAGCATAAATTTTATAGGGAACAGGATTACACGTTTGTTATTAACTCATTTAATTATAGTATCGCCAAGAATATATGGTTGTATTTATGATGGTTTTGTGTCATACTTTTGCTTAATCATCTAATCTGTCAAATCTAACAGTCAGCAGGCTTTCTGCCACCACTTCCTGCACATGCGCTGACATTTTTGTAAATAAGTGTAAGAGCCAGGTGTAGTTCTATTATTTTGAAAGGACATTTACGGTAATCAAGGCACCTGGTGGGGGCGGAGGAAGCAAAGTAATATAATCTGTTCAACTGTTCTGGTTTGTTTACTGAGAGAGGGGGTGAAAGAGGGAAGTCTCATTTTTTGCTGACCGCTGTTTTCACGCTTGTTTTACTCTTTTTCTAAATGTTGTTTATGCCTTTTTACACAACTTTGTATGCCATTAAAGCAATTATGGGATGTATTATCTGGATTCAGTGATTATTAAGCACGTCTGGCATGTTATTCCCCTACTCAGCCTCTCTGAAATTGAGCTTCAGATTGCCACCTACAAAGAAGATTGGTCTATAGATCTTATTCACAGTATGTGAGGGATAGACTTACCATTTCTTCAAATGGCATGCACAGTGTAAATCTGTAAAAAGCTCCAATATCCCATCTGATTTTCCACAACTCAAGTTTTTTGTCTACCGAGTGTCCTTGAAAATATATTTTTACCCTTTAAACTGCAGTACATCACATCGAAGAGACTGTATGTCTATCCCGCACAGCCTTGTTGACATTGTCATAAAAAAAAAAAAAATCAAAGATACCGCTGCTGTGAATAAGGTCTAGCATGTGCTGAATAACATTTATAGCATCTTGTTTTTCATTCAATATAAGTGAATGGTGACTGAAACTCCCCAATATCTCCTTTTGATATCCACTGAAATAAGAAAAGTCATACAGGTTTGCAACAGCATGAAGGTAAATAAGTGATGACAATTAAAATTTGAGTGAAATCTCTTGAAACTCAGTTACCTTAAAAACGGCCGTTTAAAGTAGGGCTGTCAATCGATGAAAATGTGTAATCAAATTAATTACATGGTGTTCAGATTAATTAATCGCGATTAATCGCATATACAAATATTTGCTGAGAAAGCCCCTCATATAACAATAACTCAATATATAATGATTATAAATATTTATATCAATATATTTATATCAAATATATATATATATATATATATATATATATATATATATATATATATATATATATATTTGATATATATATATATATATATATATATATATATATATATACACACACACACACACACACATATATATTCAGATCATTAAAATGCTTTACATTCCTGTAGCAGAAGAGTTAATCATTGATAAATCAATACAAAAAGCGGCTTTAGAATACAATGTATTGTTTACTACCATATTATTGATCATAAGTCAGTCATTGGCAAACATTTCACAGCAATCCATTTCACAAGTGAATTTGTGGAGATTTATTATGAGGGCTTGTTTAAGGGCCCGTCAATTTACACCAAAGTCGGACATCTCGTTTGTGTTGTGTCATAAACATAAAATGTTAGGTCACTGTTTCAAGTTAAATATAGTTTAATACTCAATCTTTAAACACATCTTGAAATCCCCAAGATCGCATTTGCGCTCCTTCGAGTATTTTGAACGCAAGAATGTAACGCATGTTTGTGTTGTTCTGCCTACTGTAGTGTTTTCTTTACTATATAAACTGTGCGTTGCTCATATAGCTGAAATTTCACTTACTGCCGTCTGGAGTAAACAGGTGGTACTACAAGCTTGCATTTCTCAGGAATTTTCCTTATTATGGTCCGTGGGCATTGCGATTAATTGCGTTCATTTTTTTAACGCGTTATTTTTTGTAAAATTAAATCGCACTGAATTAACGCTTCAAATCAACAGCCCTAGTTAAAATTTGACAAGATGTTTTGAAAATGTTAACGGAATAAATTATGAAAGAGAAGGAGAGGAAGAGATGCTGTGTTGCTGCTTTCCCCGATTGGTCTGAATAACTCACAGCATCATGCAGGCTGCTCCGTCTGACACGGACAGTCTTGTCTGTCAGTGTCCTCATTGTTCCGCAACTTTTTTCCTTGTGTGAGAACAGGGATGTGTGGTTTGAGAGCATGAGAACAGTGTCAATTGTGTTGGCAGCCCTAGATCTAGAGAGATGGAAATGAGAGATATAACAGGTGTAACTGGAGCAGAGTAGTTCTGTTAGCTTTATAATTGTCAAAGGTAGTGTAAAATAAGGACGCACAACAAATTGAAAGGCATCAAATGACCGCTCCAACCTCGTGCACTTGCAAATTGTAACGTTGACTACTTTGTCGATTAAAAGCAGGAACGATTGTGTTAGAGGGTTTATACATGTGTAACATCGTAAATTCAGTAAGAATGCGCTTCCCTGTGCATGCTCACACTAAACTCAAGCGTCAGCTGCTAAATGTTGGATGCAACGGAGAGAGCGAGAGAGATGATTTTAACTCGAGCAGATTCTTCTGTTTTAAGCATCTCCTCTATTCACGCCCCAACATTTAAGACTTCTTGTAATTTAAGACTTTTTAAAGGCCTTAAATTTTAGAAAGTAAATTTAAGACTTTAAGGACCCACAGATACCCTGGAAAACTAAGGTGGTGGAAAAGGCAGATAACCGATTAATCGGCTAATAATTTTTTATTTTTATTGTTTTATAGAATTACATCCAAAATGAATCAAATCCCAGCAGTTTATTTTCAACCAAAATCCCAATAATAACCAGAAAGAAATAAAAATGAATATTTGGTGCATAGCACAGGACTTTAAACTATAAACAAGCTTATAATACCTTATTTTGAAATGATGAATACTTGGTTCCATTACAATCTTCTATATTTAAGTACTTGCCAAATTAAGCTTTTTTTTATAGCCAACATTCACTAGATTAAAACTTTTGGCATCTCCATATATATATATATATATATATATATATACACACACATACATACACACACACATACCAATAAAGGAGGTCCCTGGTTATCCCAAGAGGGGCTTTTCAGTTTTTGAAAAACAATGATGTAAGGAAACTGAAAGCAGAGGTTTTCCATTGAAATGGATTAGAGTGGACACAGCCTTAGTCAGACCTACCAAACTTCTTGGGATGACCTCTTATGCTCAGGATAGGCTACACCCAACACCTGATATGTCAGAAGCTGGCAACACCGAACCTATTATTTTGACATCTGTGCAAACACTATTTGTGAGAGCTCACTGAATCAAGCCATGACTAGCCACAGCAATTCTGCAGACATATGAAGGCATATTACACATTTAAATATAACCCTTGGTACCAGCTATTAGTATGATAAATTGGACCCAGAGACATCTTACAAGCCAGACACGTCACACAGACATTTCAGGTAACAAAATCATGCAGCTATTGTAGGCAAGCAGCATGCGCTATCAGGTAATGGCACATCCATAATACCACAATGTGGTTTTGTGGGTATTTTAAAAACAGAGGGCAAGATGAACAAATGTTAATGCACAAAATAACTAGGGAAATGAGTCCTCAGGCAAAACGGTTTGAGCAGCATCTGTTCTTGTCATACACACAAAGTACACACAGATGTACGGTTCATCTTTTCAGTATGACTCCCAGAGCCCTTTGCACTTATTTGCAACATTCACCAGAACCTTTACAACACAGATGTGTCACAACAACTGGTGACAGAGACGTGTTAAACAATGAAATCATGATACTTCTCATAAAGAAAATCAATGGCTACAGACTGAAGCTGGCAGTGAAGCACGAGACTGACAGAAAATTGATATGGCACAATGCTTGAATTACATAATCGGATGCCACTAAATAATTAAAACTAATCGCCAAACAGTATAACCAATGACGTACCTGTTGCAATATACAATTTCGGAACTCCAGTTTTTTCCTCCAACATTGTTAGAAAATCCGTAACCACATTCTTCTGCTTAAAAAACGCTTCGTAACGTTCAGTGAGAGTTGATAACATTTTGCCCTTTCTCGATTGTAATGCAGTACAGCAGAACGAACTGCTAAATAATCTAAAACTGGTTTGTGTAAACGGTTTTGTTGGCCAAGCAAACTTAAGCAAAAGTTCCGCAAACCGTTCAGCGCTTTCGACCCTGTCAACAGCGCAGGAGTGTCTCGTGCAGGCGGGGACTGCACTGCGTAGACAATCTATGAAGGCCAATAGAATCGAATAAAAATGTATGGTTCCCTCCCTCACAGGTGATTATGATTCTGCTTAACGCTGAAGTGAGTTGTGCCTTTGCCTGAGAGCAGTAGAGCGCTGAAAAAAATCCAGACGCAGCGCTACGCATATAACGGAACGATGTCAATTTGTTGACGTTCTTTTGTTTTGTTTTTTAACATGAAACGGCGTCTAAAAAACGCAGCGCTCTTGCGCGAGACATAGCTTACATGGACTTCCGTCTTGCACGGCTATGTTACATAGGAAAAACTGAAGAAATAGCGCCGACGGACACACAAAAGCATTCAGTGTTAACAGCCCCTAATGTTGCTTTTCTAAATATAATTTTAAATTAAACTATCCGGTATTATATAGATTAAAAAAAAAAAAAAAAACGTATAGGGGCCTATCTTTAATCTTGAAAAATGAAAACCTTGGCTTTCGATGTAACTGATTTGAACTCAAGCACAACTGTCTATGACTGTTTATTTATAAAGCACTCTTAAAAAAAATTTGAGCTTATTTTTAGTATTACACATTTCAATTTCATAACAAAATTCCATCAGATGTTGTTCAATGTTTAACAAAATAAATAATCAAAATTATTATTTTAGTTCATCTGCCATTTTTAAACGTGCCAGGTGGTGGCACTGTTCTCTTATTGTTTCCTCCAAAAGTAAAAAAAATAGTTATTATGTCACTTCTTGAACACATATGTTCATTTGTAAACTTAGTATGTTTCTTTCAAAACTTATGTTTACACTCTCTTACCCCATATAAAAGAGGAAACCCATTTTAAAGAGGAACCCATTTTAAAGAGGAACCCATTTGAAAGAATTCTTACTCATAACAATCAGCTGTGTATCATAGCATGGTGCTATAGTGGAATGTATTGTTATTAATACCACAACTGAGATGAATGAACAAGCAAACAAACCACTGATCAGAAATCATTGATTAGCAAAACAATCATTAGTCTGTATCACCTCTCTCACGTGAGGTATCTCAATTATGAGTAGCATTAAGCTTACTATTATAAACTCAGCAAAAAAGAAACGTCCCTTTTTCAGGACACTGTATTTAAAGATAATTTTGTAAAAATCCAAATAACTTTACAGATCTTTATTGTAAAGGGTTTAAACAATGTTTTCCATGCTTGTTCAATGAATCATAAATAATTAATGAACATGCATCTGTGGAACGGTCATTAAGACACTAACAGCTTACAGGCGGTAGGCAATTAAGGTCACAGTTATAAAAAGTTAGGACACTAAAGAGACCTTTCTACTGACTCTGAAAAACACCAAAAGAAAGATGCCCAGGGTCCCTGCTCATCTGTGTGAACGTGCCTTAGTCATGCTGTATGGAGGCATGAGGACTGCAGATGTGGCCAGGGCAATAAATTGCAATGTCCGTACTGTGAGATGCCTAAGACAGCGCTACAGGGAGACAGGAAGGACAGCTGATTGTCCTCGCAGTGGCAGACCACATGTAACAACACCTATACAGGATGGGTACATCTGAATATCACACCTGCGGGACAGGTACAGGATGGCAACAACAACACCGCAAGTTAAACCAGGAGCGCACAATCCCTCCATCAGTGCTCAGACTGTCCGCAATAGGCTGAGAGAGGCTGGACTGAGGGCTTGTAGGCCTGTTGTAAGGCAGGTCCTTACCAGACATCACCAGCAACAAAGTCGCCCATGGGAACAAACCCACCTTCGCTGGACCAGACAGGACTGGCAAAAGTGCTCTTCACTGACAAGTCGCGGTTTTGTCTCACCAGGGGTGATGGTCGGACTTACGTTTATCTTCAATGGAATGAGCGTTTCACCGAGGCCTGTACTCTGGAGCTCATCCTGACATGACCCTCCAGCATGACAATGTCACCAACCATACCACTGGGATTGGTTGATCCATAGTTGTGTCTTACTTTAATGAAACTAACATGTGTCTGCAGACAAAGAGCACCTCCTGATTGCTAATGCTTTAATTTCAGCCGACAATGTGTGCTAATAAATGGGACATTCCCTATATACGAATGAATAAACATTACATTCATATAGCGTTTTCTGAGACTACATTCAAAAGGCTTTACATAGTGAATAGGGGGTTCTCCTCAACCACCACTAGTGTGCATCATCCACCTGGATGATGTGATGCAGTCATAGTACGCCAGTATGCTCATCACACACTATCTGTTGGTGGAGAGGAGAGAGTAGTGTTATATAGCCAATTAATGGATGGGGATTATTAGGAGGCCATGATTGATGAGGGACAATGGGGGGAATTTGTCCAGAACACCGGGGTTACACCCCTACACTCTACGAAAAGTGCCCTGGGATTTTTAATGACCACAGAGAGTCAGGACCTCGGTTTAACGCCTCATCCGAAGCACGGTGCCTTTTTTACAGTACAGTGTCCCGTCACTGAACTGGGGCATTAGTGTAATGAAGCGTAAATATTCAGAGGAGTCGCAGGCAAAGTTTAATGAAATAAAAGAGTATGAGGGTACAAACAAAATAAAGACAATAGTGGCAAAATCAAAAGAGGATTATCGCTCGCTTAGAGACTAATGTTACCTGGATTCCAATTTAAACTGAGGGCATATATATATATATATATATATATATATATATATATATATATACAGGTCCTTCTAAAAAAATTAGCATATTGTGATAAAGGTCATTATTTTCCATAATGTAATGATAAAAATTAAACTTTCATATATTTTAGATTCATTGCACACCAACTGAAATATTTCAGGTCTTTTATTGTTTTAATACTGATGATTTTGGCATACAGCTCATGAAAACCCAAAATTCCTATCTCAAAAAATTAGCATATCATGAAAAGGGTCTCTAAACGAGCTATTAACCTAATCATCTGAATCAACTAATTAACTCTAAACACCTGCAAAAGATTCCTGAGGCTTTTAAAAACTCCCAGCCTGTTTCATTACTCAAAACCGCAATCATGGGTAAGACTGCCGACCTGACTGCTGTCCAGAAGGCCATCATTGACACCCTCAAGCAAGAGGGTAAGACACAGAACGAAATTTCTGAACAAATAGGCTGTTCCCAGAGTGCTGTATCAAGGCACCTCAGTGGGAAGTCTGTGGGAAGGAAAAAGTGTGGCAAAAAACGCTGCACAACGAGAAGAGGTGACCGGACCCTGAGGAAGATTGTGGAGAAGGACCGATTCCAGACCTTGGGGACCTCGCGGAAGCAGTGGACTGAGTCTGGAGTAGAAACATCCCCGCATTCCCCAGGTCAAGCCACTTTTGAACCAGAAACAGCGGCAGAAGCGCCTGACCTGGGCTACAGAGAAGCAGCACTGGACTGTTGCTCAGTGGTCCAAAGTACTTTTTTCGGATGAAAGCAAATTTTGCATGTCATTCGAAATCAAGGTGCCAGAGTCTGGAGGAAGACTGGGGAGAAGGAAATGCCAAAATGCCTGAAGTCCAGTGTCAAGTACCCACAGTCAGTGATGGTCTGGGGTGCCATGTCAGCTGCTGGTGTTGGTCCACTGTGTTTTATCAAGGGCAGGGTCAATGCAGCTAGCTATCAGGAGATTTTGGAGCACTTCATGCTTCCATCTGCTGAAAAGCTTTATGGAGATGAAGATTTCATTTTTCAGCACGACCTGGCACCTGCTCACAGTGCCAAAACCACTGGTAAATGGTTTACTGACCATGGTATTACTGTGCTCAATTGGCCTGCCAACTCTCCTGACCTGAACCCCATAGAGAATCTGTGGGATATTGTGAAGAGAAAGTTGAGAGACGTAAGACCCAACACTCTGGATGAGCTTAAGGCCGCTATCGAAGCATCCTGGGCCTCCATAACACCTCAGCAGTGCCACAGGCTGATTGCCTCCATGCCACGCCGCATTGAAGCAGTCATTTCTGCAAAAGGATTCCCGACCAAGTATTGAGTGCATAACTGAACATAATTATTTGAAGGTTGACTTTTTTTGGTATTAAAAACACTTCTTTTATTGGTCGGATGAAATATGCTAATTTTTTTAGATAGGAATTTTGGGTTTTCATGAGCTGTATGCCAAAATCATCAGTATTAAAACAATAAAAGACCTGAAATATTTCAGTTGGTGTGCAATGAATCTAAAATATATGAAAGTTTAATTTTTATCATTACATTATGGAAAATAATGACCTTTATCACAATATGCTAATTTTTTGAGAAGGACCTGTATACCCTGAACTATCAGTCCATTTGATGAGGCACAAATGTGTAGTAATTAGGAGCAGGTGATTACAATTTAGAAGGCTGGTGATGTTGATCTTTGAACAGGCACAGCTGAGGGAGGAAATGAGGGTGTCACAGTTAGGACCACACAGACGACAAGGTGAACACCTCCTCCTGGCCTCACTTTACAACTCTTCATTCAAGTCAATAAACTAAATTACAATGTCTACCAATGCTATTTTGTGCCTACAGAGGATGCACTAATTGTGCAGAGGATTTAATCCTCTTTTCACGGACCACGGAAGACTTAAACCCTGATTATTTAGTACAGCCATTGGAAATTTGCTCATACTATTCTGCAAAAACATATGCCATGAATAAATTGTCAGTGTACCCTATATATGTCCTTTAAGCCAAAGTTTTCAAAAGTTTAAATGGAATACTATATGGCAGCGGCTATTTGCATTATGAGCAAATTGCAAAGAAGATCATTTTTGTTGCTATTGGCACTAAGTATCATTAGCAATAGATGCTTTCGATAGATTCTATTTACACTAAGTGTAAATGGCAACAAAATGGATCTTCTTTGCACTATAATGTTAGATGCTATTTGCACCCCTGTGGTTCACCACTACCGGCGATGAGCTGCAAACGTCTGGTAAACATTTGAGGTGAATCAAAAGCTCATTTGCATGTGAAAATAATGAGCAGTAAGTTTGTGGCAAGTTAAACATTTTTGGAAGGGCAATTTTCGAAAGATAAAAGCAGCACTAAAGTACAGCTCCTAACTTGAATGGGGAAAGGCTGACATTTCCTAAACTGTTGG
Organism: Xyrauchen texanus; assembly: GCF_025860055.1. Classification (NCBI taxonomy): domain Eukaryota; kingdom Metazoa; phylum Chordata; class Actinopteri; order Cypriniformes; family Catostomidae; genus Xyrauchen; species Xyrauchen texanus. The sequence goes on along the minus strand of NC_068281.1, from coordinate 15,202,659 downwards.
CCAAGATTATGCTCAAATAACATACTTCAAATCAGCAGTAAACTCTGACAACAATAGTATTGGAAATCTTTATTTTTTTTATTTTAACTCAGATCATGCAAAAATCATGAAATAATGTTTCAGACTATTTCAAGCTAATGATCATGCACGTTGTCGAGTTGTCCATATCTAAGGTGGGACATCTTAAAACAAGTGGTCCGTCTTGGGCTAAATGGTCTGAAGTAAAACTGAAGTGAAGCCCAATTAGACAATACCAGTTTTTATGTTTTATATTTTACTTGATTTTTTAACTGAAAAAAAAAAGTGAATAGAGAATTGTATGTTTATGGACAAAATATTTGTTTTTGTGTTCTGTCATCTGGCCATGTGTTAACACTCTTAGTTGTCCTTCACCTGTCGAGTCAAAGACCAGTCAATGTCTAATGGTTCTTCCGTGTCTCCATTGCTGGGCTCTACGCAGGGTTGAATAGTGTGACGTCAAAGGAGTCACAGACGTTATTTTGGTCGACAATACAGTCAGTCAGTATATCCGCTCTTGGTAAATGGATTAGCTTTTGATTGCACCTGAATAACCACTGTCATCTCCTGTGATGATCTTAATCACACTTGAAGAAATTCCAGTGTCACTCTGGCCACTCTGATTTCACATGGTGCAGTGAAGGGTCAGATTCCAATCAGGAAGTCTAGTACAAAGGATATTTAATCAAGGGCCCTGTGCCGCTAGATATTTGGGTTGTACTTTATATTAAGCTTTATGTGGGTGAGTCTCATGAAAGTCCCGGTCACATTTCACCCAACAACCAAAAGAACAAAAAAAAAGACGAAATCATATTTTGCATAAAGAAAATGTAGTCTACTATTAGATACTTATAATATTTAGTATTATGATATTATTTTCAGAACAATTAAGCATATTTACACCCATTTCACATTACTGTAATATAGTAATATATACTGGTATTTTCTTTCTCAATATTTTTATGATTCTCATTAATGAAACAATTTCAACTTTACATTAAAAAAAGTATGGTTTTGCAATCATTTTTAAATTAAAATGAGTTCATGTTTAAATAATTAAAGGCAGTATAACAAATGCAAACATGAAATATACATAATTTAAAATGTATATACATCAATCTTTTTATGAGTGAGATTCTGTATTTGCATTACAGTAAAGAGAATTTGGGGGTAACTTGATTTTAATTGTGCAGAAAATAATGTCATAATGCAAAAAAACAACAACCAAAAACAATACTAGATTATTCTTTGTTTTTCATTTGATTTGGGGGGTAAAATGTGACTCCTCCTGAGACTCACCTCTCTATGTATTGTGTGACCCTTAACACTAAGATAATTTACAGTAAATGAAAAGTAGAATATGTTTTTGTTATTATTATTATTCTTTTGTCCCAGAGTGCATCATTTTATGTTGATTGGGCTCTTTAACCACAGAGCCAAAGCATACACCTTCATTTCCTGTACTGGAGTCCTTGCGATGCTGTCTGGTTATTAAATCAATACCTGCTGTACACATTAGAGTTGGAAATGCCTAGAGCACACCAGCAGAAATCCCATTAAGGCATGACGTTCAAACTAATAAGGGGCATGTCCTTCCTCTCTGATTAGCCTCCACCCCATGTGTTCGGAGTAAACACAGTGTAGCCATTAAAAGCTTTCAAAACAAAAGAACATCCTTTGTCCATGTGAGCTAGAAGTGCTGTAGAAAAAGGACAAGTTATGTGAAATGATTGGTTGCCAATGGCTTCTTACCTAAATCTTGTGCTCTACTTCATATTTTGTTTATTTGTTTTGTTTGTTCTGAAGAGTAGTCTATTATACTTATATTATTTTACATATACACTTTACTGCTATGGACTGGCGACCTGTCCAGGGTGTCCCCCGCCTTTCGCCCAATGTTAGCTGGGATGGGCTCCAGCCCCCCGCGACCCTGTACACAGGATAAGCGGTTGACGATGGATGGATGGATGGATGGATGGATATACACTTTACTTATTCAACAGTATATCATCAGGGGGTGGTTAAGTGTCATTTCTAACATCTATATCTCTTGGATTCTTACCAAGGCCTGCCATCCTACAAATATTTTTTATAACTATAACAAATTTAGAGAAAAGGCTTTCACTGAATTGATTGGCTTCAGACAAAGTTCACTTAACTAACTTTTGTCAATAATGGGACAAAAAGAGGAAACTCGTAAAATGTAACCATGGATCTGCCGCTTGTATACGTCAGCACAGTGTGGCTCTGTTAACAATGTCAACATACATGAAATTTGACCTCATAGTAATACATTTTTCATGAAACTCCAGTATTGGTTAATCTAGGTATTAGAGACCAGTGTATTGCTTTGTAATTTTCTATTACAAATATTTTAATATATTTTGTGAATATTGTGTCTTATAAATAACTCAAATGATAGTTGGACGGACCTGTAGCCTTGTGGTTTGTGCATGGTCTCCATGTTGAGTCCATGGTTATATGGGACGCAGGATAGAGTCTGGCCTGTGCCATGTTCTCATCCCGTTCTCTTTCTCAGAATCCTTCAATAATTTTTTGTCTCAACAAAATTAAAAGTGACAAAAGCCCAAAATAATTGTAAATTTTCTTTTTCATAAAAACTATTCTTAATTGGCCATACTGATTAAACATGTTTTCAATACTTCAAAAGTTGTGAAATTGACCCAAACCTGACCTTGGCCTCTAATTTAAGGATTAATGGTTCATGTATCTTTCCATAGTCAATGGTCTCCAAACTCTAGAGAGCAGGTACTTGTAATATCCTTATTCCTGTTAATCCCCTTTGACTGCACTGTTGTGATGGTAGAGGTTAGGAGATATACTTGATTGCTTAATCTGTAGTTAGAAAAGGTTTTCAACGAAAGGCTCTCCCAACACTTCCTGCCCACATAGGTCTAAGTATGGCTGAGACACGAAGTAGCTCGAGACCGGCATCCTCCCAATCCCATTCCCCTCATGTGAGCCCCTGGAGAAACATGGTAGAATATCTGAAGAATCTTCTGAAGAACTCGATATCTAAGAAGATTCGTGAATGGATAAAGGACTACTGCAAAAGGAATGGATTGCTCACCTTGTCTGTGTTGGCTGTGGTATCAGGTTGTGTGGTGGGATTCACACTAAGGAGCTTGAACTTGTCGACACAGGTATGTAACACCTGTAGCTTTGAAAGCGTTGTTTTTCCATTTGTGATTAAAAACTAGCGTTTTGAGTCAGTAGTGGTGTGATAATATGCTGAACATTTAATTGGTACAAAAATAAAAACTTTGTGCTACTTATAAAGATTGACGTTAAACTTAACATTAAGTACAGAGATAATTGTAACTGCATACTTGAAGGACTTTTACAGGTTCAATACAAGTTAAACTCCATCAACAGCATCCATGGCATGCTGTAAATAAATGTAATGATAATAATTTTTACTAGATTCTCAGTTTGCGAAAGCTAAATAAAAATGGGTTTAAAGTTATGTTCAGTACTTACAATAGAAGTCTATGGGGCCAGGCCACCAGGATAAACATTCGAATAGACACTGTTTCAAATGTATAGCCATAAGACTTACGCATTACACATGTTAACATTAGATTTTTGTAATAAAATTGCTTAGTAATCTTCTCTTTGCAAAGTTATTGACAATTTTTCAACTCCTGTCATGACAATGTAAAGCCGGTAAACCTTATAACTTGCTGATGACACGTTTAAGGATACCAGAAAGGGACTGTTTACATAAGAAAAAACCCACAGGAATTACGTCAGTCATGCATAACTGGACGTTCTTTCACCTAGGAATGAACAGTAGTCCCAGTGCAATTAGACCAAATTAATGTATGTGCTTTTAAACCCCTTAGCATTAATTTCCCCATTGATTCAATTATAAGTGCTTTAACATAAACATGATTTTTGGTTTTGTTTGTTGTGATCTTAGCTTGTTTTGAACCTGGAACATTCTTTTAATTTGGTAGATGCTCTTAATGCTCTCTTTACAGACCAAGGTTTAGGTTACAGTGAAGTCATAACCATAGCAACATAATAGAAGTTGCTATTGTTGTAAGACTCCTTCTTGTTATATGACTTTTCCTCTTGAAGCACAATCAAGATACCACAAATTTTCTAGCCATAAGAACTAAGAAGCACATAGACCTTAAACTTTGGAAAAAGACTGGTCTTGGTATGATTACACGAGGAGTTGAGCATCTGGCGTTTGTCGTCCATAAATAAATTTATGTTAGCTTACAGCAAGGTCTGGAGAACTCGGGAGAAACACAGATTACTTAGAAAAGTCAGCCAACTTAATTCCCCATTTTACTTAAATAGTAAATACTGTACAAAAATCACAGTAAATGTATATCTTAGAATGTCCATAAAAATTAAATAACTGATTAGCAAGGTCACTCTAAGTCAGTTTCTAACCTTTTCCCCAGGCAAAAATCTACTTTTCTTTTCCTGGAGAACTTCTCATGAGAATGCTGAAAATGTTGATTCTTCCTCTCATCACATCCAGGTAACTACATAAATGCGAATAATTGTCCAGCCTTGTACCATTTTCATTCAAGATGTGAAAAGTCCTAAGGTCAAGAATATGGCCTGTATTTGGACAAGAATTAACTTAGGGTAAACAATATTTTTGTTTAATAACAGGGGCCTGGGTAGCTCAGTGAGTAAAGATGCTGACTACCACCCCTGAAGTCGTGAGTTTGAATCCAGGGCATGCTGAATGTATCCAGCCAGGTCTCATAAGCATCCAAATTGGCCCGGTTGCTATGGAGTGTAGAGTCACATGGGGTAACCTCCTCATTTACATTTATTCATTTGGTAGACGCTTTTATCCAAAGCGAAGAGTCCTCATGGTCACTAATATGTGGTTCTCACTCTCGGTAGGGCATGTGGTGAGTTGTGCATGGCTGCCGCGGAGAATGGCTTTAAGCCATAACATTAAGACTAGTCTTCACTAGAATTAATGGAAAAGCTAAACCAAAAAATAAAATTGATTTAATTACCAGACAGCACTGCAAGGACTCCAGTACAGGAAATTAAGTTGTATGCTTTGGTAAAAGAGCCCAATCAATATCAAATGATGCACTCTGGGACAAAATAAAAACTGTCAGATGAATTAGGTGTTATAAAACTTTTGGGATAAACTGTAATCATCCATCCATCCATCCATCGTCAACCGCTTATCCTGTGTACAGGGTCGCGGGGGAACTGTAATCAGCCACCATTAAATTAAACAAATGAAGAAAGTCATCTGTATTTAAGTGAGCCTGTGAAACATGAAAATAGTAATAACATTTCTCTTTGCTTACAGTTTAATGTCTGGCTTGTCTGCAATGGACACCAAGGCCAGTGGACGCCTGGGCCTTCTCACCATCACATACTATCTGTGGACTACTTTCATTGCTGTAATTGTTGGAATTATTCTAGTGCTGCTCATTCATCCTGGAACTGGGACTGAGAAAGAAGGGCATAAAGCTGCAGGAAGGCCAGTGATGACATCTGCTGATGCTCTGCTTGATTTGATCAGGTAACCTTATTCAGTTAAAAAGTGTTAACCTTACCTTAGGGATCTATTTCTACATGATTTCACCCATAAAAATGACTATCATTGTTGAAACAAAATGCAGTCAATTTGATTAACATATGAAGCACATTTAATAGGTTACCTGACAAAACATTTTACAGTGTACAATAATATCCAAACTTAACTCTGGATTGTAGAGACTGTAGAAACAGGTAGAGACAGATCACTTGTGCAAAAATAAGTTGGTGAAATTTTAATCATCATTAAGTCCCGCCTTCAGTTAAAAAAGCCAATCACGTTTTTTGCTAAAGGCAGGGATTCGGTCATATGTGCCTTAGCTGGACTCAGGGGTGGACTGGCCATCGAGAGAACCAGGATTTTTTCAGATGGTCCGGCTGGAAAACGGCTGTGATTAGCTGAAATGGGCTGCCACGTTATGCTGAATGGGCCACAAAACGGGGCAGCAATATGCAGAAAAGGACAGCCCCCCAACACACACACAACTTTTGGGCCAGTTTATATGTAAAATCCTGGGCCGATTTCCCTTCCCAGTCCACCCCTGGCTGGAATAACCTGAAAATATAAATTTTTAGCCAGAGTTCTGCTAAAGAAGCACAATTTATGATACTCTTTTGTCATATTTTATAAATATGTAGTAAGTATGTAGTATACAAATGTTACCTTAGCCAACAGTTTCACTTTATTCAAGTAAGTAATACCTTAAAACTTGAAAAAAAGCTGCCTGGGGCTTTACTGAAATGGCCGCTGAGGGGTCTGAATTAGGAATTTTTGTAGCTTAATGTAAAAAAATCTGCAGTTGTCTGTCATCATCTGTATACCTTTAAGCAACATTGAAACATAATTGCTGAACATAGGTTTCAAAAGTCATGTTTTGAATTTTCTTTAACTCAGTAACATTTATAAATGGACCAACTAGTAGTCCCAGGGTGGAGAGGTGCTTAAGAGGGGGAAAAGATTGTGTACAAATCATTGTCAATATGTAATATCATATATTAATTATTGAAAAGCATACAATTCTTAGTTATTTACCATACTGTAAACGTTTAGCTTCAGTTCAAATGATCAGCCTAAGAACAGTTTTAAACTTATGTAACCACTTTTGAAAGGTGCTGCTATCATTAAGGGAGGCTTAAGCTTGCCTTGTGCACAATCCTGTAACTGGACAGAAGGATTGGATTTAGGTATATTTAAAGAGCCAAACAAGAGGATGTGAATGGCACAGCTGTTCTTGAGTGTGAAAGATGATCCTGAGCTCTAGAACAGATTAAATTGTATCCTTCCCAGGTAGCCACCTGTAGAATGGTACATTATAAATAAAGTGTTAGCCATTAGCCTCTTCTCTTCAAGTCCTTAGGCTAAGCTAAATCAGTCTGACTATTTTAGGTAGCAGGCTGTAACCACCTTGCATGACGTGCAAGTAAATTCATTCTGAAAACAACCCTCATTTATGTCTTGTTTTGGCCTCAGAAATACGTTTTCCTATTCTCAGACTAAAGACTCCCTAATTGTGAAGAAGGTAACCATTTTAAATTTGTTACCTTAGACATTGTTTCTGCTTGTCCAACAGGAATATGATCCCATCCAATTTGATTGAGGCCACATTTCAGCAGGTGAGAGAATGCATATAGAATTAAAGGAATTTTTGGGGGGTTTAAAGTCAGAAATGTGAAGCTTGTAATTTTATAAAAGCACTTACATAAATTCTTCTGTTATTTGAGCTGTAAAGTTGTTTAATTTGTCATTTTTACAGTCATTTTAGGGTTTGTGGACATTACATAACCATGGCAACGAAGTTGTAAAATTAGCCATAACATTACAACTTTATTACACTACTATTAAACCACTCTATTAAACTATTGATTATGTCTTGTGACTACTTTTGAAAAAGTTAGTATTTTATAGTAATTTAAAAAGTGGCTCCATTCACTTTCATTGTAAGTGCCTCACTGTAACCCAAATGTTTGCTTTGTTTTAAAGAAAAGGAGGGACAAGTCAAACATTTATTTTGTGGTAATCAATATTATGCCACAAATGCTGATTGAGCTGAACTTGTATAGAACCCGGAATATTCCTTTAATGAATAACATTGTGATTTCTCTTTTGTTAATCTTGTCCATTTCTGCCCTTTTGTTTCAGTATAAGACAGAGCTTGTGCCTAATTTTAAAAACAGTGTGAAATCATCACAAGCCAACTTTGTTTACATCATGCCAGACTATGACAACCCCAGAATGGGTCACCCAGTGTTTCTGGAACTCACCCCTCCACCTGAAATTCACTATAAGATAGTTCCAGGGAAAAGTAATGGGATGAATGTGCTAGGAATCGTCATTTTCTCAGCCACTATGGGTATGTATAAATGTGAATTACACTAGATGTCCAAAATGTATGTGGACACTCAAGCAACATTTTCATACAGTATGTGGTTTCTGAGCAAATCATTTCAGAACCATTAGCATTAATAGGGAGATGTTCCTCCCTGACAGCTTCCACTAAGCCTCAGTGAGGTCAAGCACTGATGTTTGGCAATGGGTTCTAGTTTCCACTTGACTTTGAATTAATCCGAAAGATGTTCAGTGGAGTTCAGGTTTGAGCTTTGTACTGGCCAGTCAAGTTCTTCTACACCAGCCTCAGTTAATAATTTCTATATTGACCTCACTTTGTGCACAGCGGCATTGTCAAGCTGGAACAGTAAAGCGCCCTCCCAAAACTGTTGCCACAACGTTGGAAGCATGCACACAATTCTCTAGAATGTCATAGTATTCCATAACATTAAGATTTGTCTTCACTGGAATTACTGAAATAGCCAAACCCGATAATTAGACTGGAGTGAACTGTAATTCAAAGTCAGCATAATGTGACATTAGGAAATTTCTGAGTGTAACAGCATTTAACAAATTTATCGTAGACTTTTGAGTTTGAACCAGTCTGGCCATTCTCTGTTGACCTCTCTCATCAACAAGGCGTTTCCATCCACAGAACTGCCACTTACTGGATGTTTTCCAGTAAATTCTAGAGACTGTTGCCTGGGAAAATCCCAGGAGATCAGCAGTTACAGAAATACTCAAACCAGCCCATATGGCACCAACAATCATGCCAAGCTCCAAATCACTGAGATCACATTTTTTCCCATTCTGATGGTTGATGTGAACATTAACTTAAGCTCCTGACCAGTATCTGCTGTTACATGAATTGACTGGATCATAGTCTCTACTGTATACGGAAGGCCTGTATAGGGAGGCCTTGAAAAATAAAAGTGCTTGGAGACTTCAAAAGGAAAGTTGTTTTGGAGGCAGATATAATAGACATCTATAAATATCTATATAGGAAGACTTATATTGCTTTTTCGCTCCTTAGGTCTTCTACTTGGTAGAATGGGATCCAGAGGTACTCCCTTAGTGAACGTTTGTCTATGCATCAATGAATGTGTAATGAAGATTATCAATGCTGCTATGTGGTGAGTAAAAGTAAACAATTATCAGTTTTGCCCACAATTAGCATTATACTGGCACTATAAATGTCTAATGTCAAATGCATGATAGAAATGCTCACTTTTAGAGATCTAACATCATGTCAAGAGCAGACAATCGCAAATAAAACAGAACTCCCAACTAGAAACAGTGAGCAATCTATTTAATTCACATCAAAGTACACAGTAATAGTTTAAAGGTAGCTCTTAAGCATACTCATTCATGTAAATTATGTTGGCATTGGAATAGTGCTCGGGTCTAAGAGAGTCAGGAAAACTGAACAGCTGATTTAGTTTTCTAATGCACTTCAAATCCAGTCAGAACACATAAACCCACAATAAGCCATGAAGCAACTTATTAGAAAGAAACACGCTTGTCAAATGTTTGAACACATCTACGCATTCTTAATTATTACCATTTTCCATTTTCGAGGAAGAGTCATCAAAACTAAGAAATAACACAAATGGATGTATAGGAATTACATAATTACCAAAAATGTTAAACAAATCAAAACTATCTTATATTATAGCTTCTTTAAAATATTGATTATGTGATTACAGTTCTGCGTACTCTGGGCATTCAACTGTATAAAAAGAAAACAAGCATTCAGAATTTCAAAAATGTAGGTTTAACACTCCAGTCTCTCTTTACAGGTACTTCCCATTTGGAATTGTATTTCTAGTTGCTGGGAAGATCTTGGACATGCATGATCCTGCGGTTCTTGCAGAGAAGCTGGGGATGTACTTCATAACTGTTCTGGCAGGGCTGTTCGTCCATGGTGTGATTTTGCTACCACTGTTCTTCTTCCTGTTCACCAGGAAAAACCCCTTCACCTACATACGTGGCCTCCTTCAGGCTCTGGTTATCGCATTGGCAACTTCATCCAGGTAAAGAAGACATTTAATTTCAGTAGAAGGCAAATGTCTATTTCAGCAATTAGTGCAATTAAATCACAACAAATAGATGGGTTTTTTTTTATACAAAAGAAAATTACACCCCTTAGACTGTGTTTTTCTTTTGAATTGGCAACAACAGTCTCTAGAGATTCAATAGAATGATGCGAAAAACCAAAAACATCCAGCAAGTGGCAGTTCTGTGGGCGAACACAGCTTGTTAATGACAGAGGTCAGAGGAGAATGGCTAGACTGGTCCAAGCTTACAGGAAGGTGACAGTAATCCAAATAATCACATATTACAACAGTGATATGCAGGAAAGCATTTCTGAATGTACAACACGTCAAACATTGAGGCAGATGGGCTACTGCAGCAGAAGACTCCTCTGGGTACACTACTGTCAGCTAAAAACAGAAAACAGAAGTGGGCACAGGCTCACCAAAACTAGATAGTAGACGATTGGAAAAACATTGACTGGTCTGACAAATCTGGATTTCTGCCGAGGTACACAAATGGGAGGCCTATTGCAGCCTCAGTGTTCTGTTTTTGGCTGACATAAGTGGAACCCAATGTGGTCTTCTGCTGTTGTAGCCCATCTGCCTCAAGGTTTGATATGTTCTGCATTCTGAGATGTTATTCTGCTCACTACAATTGTACAGAGTGGTTATCTGAGTTACCGTAGCCTTTCTGTTAGCTCAAACAAGTCTGGCCATTCTCCATTGACCTCTGTTATCAACAAGGTATTTTCGTCCACAGACCTGCTGATCATTGTTTGTTTTCGCACCATTCTCTATACACACTAAAGACTGTTGCATGTGAAAATTCTAGATCAGCTGTTACTGAAATACTCAAACCAGTCCATCTGGCACAAACAATCATGCCATGGTCTAAAAAACTGAGATCCCATTCTGATGGTTGATGTGAACATTAACTAAATCTCCTGGCCCATATCTGCATGATCTTATACATTACAGTGCTGCCACACGATTGGCTGATTAGATAATTGTATGAATAAGGAGATGTACAGCTTACCTAATAAAGTAGCCAGTGAGTGTAAATTGATTCTTATGAGTGCAATCTCTATCAAATTCTTTTAAATATAACTACACAGTAATACAAAAATCATGGAATTATTGGTGTAATGGTTTGGCAAAACTGTTTTGCTGTTAAATGTTAGACAGTCAGGATGCAACTTTTTAGTTTTCTTCAAACTGCACTGTATAGATACTACATGTGAGACACAATTATTCATAATCCTTTTCTCTCCAGTTCAGCTACTCTGCCCATTACAATGAAGTGTTTGCTGGAAAACTGCCGTGTGGATCGGAAAATAGCTCGATTTGTGCTTCCTGTTGGTGCGACCATCAATATGGATGGCACAGCGCTATATGAGGCAGTGGCAGCCATCTTCATCGCACAGGTCAACGAGTATGAGCTAGACTTTGGACAACTTGTAACAATCAGGTAAAGTATTTCCAAAATGTCTACAAGAATTAAAAATAATGATAATAAGAAAGTTACATGCATCAAGAGATGTGACTGCATGTGACTTGACTTTGACCATCTTTCCTCAGTATCACAGCTACAGCGGCAAGTATTGGTGCAGCTGGAATCCCTCAGGCTGGTCTAGTTACCATGGTTATTGTCCTTACCTCAGTAGGTTTGCCTCCAGATGACATCTCACTTATTGTTGCCATTGATTGGATCCTGTAAGTACAACATAGCCAATGCAATTACAAATTACTTAAAGATACACTATATGGCTAAAAGTACGTCGAAACCATGACACCACATGCATACAGTATGTGCTAGTTCAAACTTTAATTTAAAAATCATTGGCATTAGGGAGTTGGTCCTCCCTAAATACTTCCTCTATTCTGAGAAGGCTTTACATTGAAACTTCATTGATAGGGAGCAAATCCCAACAGCCATCTTCTAAAATACAATGAAGTCATGGCACTGATTTTATAGAATGTCTTTGTGTACACTGTGAATAACATTAAGATTTGTCTGCACTGGAATTTAGCGGCCTTGTCAAATCCATTAATTTATAGAGTGTCCAACATATCTTTGGCCATGTAGTATTCACCGATCAGCCACAATATTAAAACCACGTGCCTAAAATTGTGTAGGTCCCCCTCGTGCCGCAAAAAAAACAGCACCAACCTGCATTTTAGAATAGCATTCTGAGATTATATAATTATGACCACAATTGTAAAGAGTGGTTATCTGAGTTATCGTAGACTTTGTCAGCTTGAACCAGTCTGGCCATTCTCTGTTGACCTCTCTCATCAACATGGCGTTTTTGTCCACAGAACTGCCACTTACAGGATGTTTTTTGTTTTTGGCACCATTCTGAGTAAATTCTAGGGACTGTTGTATGTGAAAATCCTAGGAGATCAGCAGTTACAGAAATACTCAAACCAGCCCATATGGCACCAACAATCATGTCAAGGTCCAAATCACTGAGATCAAATTTTTTCCCATTCCGATGGTTGATGTGAACATTAACTTAAGCTCCTGACCAGTATCTGCATGATTTTATGCACTGCTGCCACAAGATTGGCTGATTAATCGCATGGATGATTATTGGTGCGAGACGTGCTGGGTTTAAGTATTTCTGTAACTGCTGATCTCCTGGGATTTTCACATACAACAGTCTCTAGCATTTACCAGAAATAAGAAACATCCAGTGAGTGGCAGTTCTGCGGATGGAAATGCCTTGTTGAAGAAAGAGGTCAACAGAGAATGTCAAGACTGGTTCGAACTGACAAAGTCTACAGTAACTTAGACAATCACATTGTACAATTAAGGTGAGAAGTATAGCATCTCAGAATGCTATTCTGAGATGTGGGTTGGCACTGTTGTGGCGGCATGACGGGGGCCTACACAATATTAGGCAGGTGGTTTAAATGTTGTGGCTGATCGGTGTATGTACTATTGCTTGTATACCATGACTAAAATAACCTATTGGTTGAGAAAATGAAATATAATTTATCTGCTGCATTCATCAGGGACCGATTTCGAACAATGATCAACGTACTTGGAGATGCTTTAGCAGCAGGAATCATGGCTCACGTGTGCAGAGAGGACTTTCAGAAAGACATCCCATCAACAACCAATACAGAGAGAGTAAGATACAGTTAAAGTCAGAAGTCTTTTTCATCTTTTAACCACTCCACAGATTTAATATTAGCAAACTATTGATTTGGCAAGTTGTTTAGGACATCTACTTTGTGCATGACAATACATTTTTCCAACAATTGTTTTGAAACAGATTATTTAACTTTGAATTGACTATATCACAATCCAGTGGGTCAGAAGTTTAGATACATTAAGTTAACTGTGCCTTTAAGCAGCTTGAAAGATTCCAGAAAATTATGTCAAGCCTTTAGACAATTAGTTTGTGATAGGTGTACTGAATTGGAGGTGTACCTGTGAATGTATTTAAGGCCTTCTTTTAAACTCAGTGCCTCTTTGCTTAACATCATGGGAAAATCAAAAGAAATCATCCAAGACCTCAAAAAAAAATTGTGGACCCTCCATAAATCAGATTCATCCTTGGGAACAATTTCCAAATGCCTGAAGATACCACGTTCATCTGTACAAACAATAGTATGCAAGTATAAACACCATGAAACGACGCAGCCATCATACCACTCAGGAAGGAGATGCATTCTGTCTCCTAGAAATGAACGTTGTTTGGTGCGGAGAGTGCAAATCAATCCCAGAGCAGTAAAGGACCTTGTGAAGATGCTGGTGGACACAGGTAGACAAGTATCTATATCCACAGTAAAACAACTCCTATATCGACATAACCTGAAAGGCTGCTCAGCAAGGAATACCAAAACCGCTCCAAAACCAGCATTAAAAAAAAAACAGACTCAGTTTGCAAGTGCACATGGGGACAAAGATCTTACATTTTGCAGAAATGTCCTCTGGTCTAATGTACTTTAACTGTTTGGCCATAATGACCATCGTTATGTTTGGAGGAAAAAGGGTGAGGCTTGCAAGCCGAAGAACACCAGCCCTACCGTGAAGCATGGGGGTGGCAGCATCATGTTGTGGGGGTGCTTTGCTGCAGGAGGGATTGGTGGAGGAAAATAAAATTATGTGGATATATTGAATCAGCATCTCAAGACATCAGCCAGGAAGTTAAAGCTCAGTCGCAAATGGACAATGACACAAAGCATACCTCCAAAGTTGTCTCAAAATGGCTTAAGGACAACAAAGTCAAGGTACTGTAGTGGCCATCACAAAGCCCTCACCTCAATCCAATAGAAAATTTGTGGGCAGAACTGAAAATGCATGTGCAAGCAAGGAGGCCTACAAACCTGACTCTGTCACACCAGTTCTGTCTGGAGGAATGGGCCAAAATTCCAGCAACTTATTGTGAGAAGCTTGTAGAAGGCTACCCAAAACGTTTGACCCAACTGAGACCATTTAAAAGCAATGCTCTCAAATACTAACAAAGTGTATGTAAACTGGGAATGTGGTGACAGAAATAAATAATTCTCTCTACTATTATTCTAACATTTCAGATTCTTAAAATAGTGATCCTAACTGACCTAAGACATGGACTGTTTTCTACGATTAGACATCAGGAATTGTGAAAACTGAGTTTAAATGTATTTGGCTAAGGCGTATGTAAACTTCTGACTTCAACTATATATCCACCGTGTGCTGTCATTTACATAAGTCTCATTTTACGCAAGCAGAAAAGCAAGTGTTGCTTACGTATTACAGTATCAGTGCTCTAATGGTTTAACGTTTTGAACAGTATCAGTGCTCAGCGTTTTGAACAACTTGATATCGAAACCACTGTAGTCCTTATGTAGCAACTTATTTGGTTTTAAAATTCTAATTTTAGACATGCCAGTGTGTAATTAATGTGATAGAAAAAAAAAAAAAAAAGAAAAAAAAACAGGAAAATCTCAAGTAATGGTAACCACAGATTTACCCAGACCTTATTTAACACATAAATCGAAAACCGCTATTCTAAACACCCATTAGAAATTCCCAAAGGAACCAATGGATCGTAAATACGAATTCTCTTCCAAGTTATGAACAGCTCTATAATACTAATGCATCAAAACAGTCATTTTGATTGCGTTGTAATAGGTGTGTTGTATCTTGCAGAGAAATACTGCGATTTCCTTTGGAAACCAAAGTGTGCAGAGTTTTCCAACATCCGAGGTTCCACTACTGGCCAACAGGGACTACATATTAGAGGTTGTTGGGGATAAGGTGATTGAGAGGCCACCTGCATGTTACAACCTCTGCCAAGTCTAACCAGCGATACCAAGCAAGCAAGAACAGAATTTGCCTTGACCTCACGAAAACCATCCTCCTTTTTTATATATGCCATTCTGTGTTTTTACATCAGAGATGTTACTCTCAATTCAACAGTTGCCTTCTGTGAACTTGTAAAATGAAGAAATTGTGGCTCTTTTCTCAAATAACTCTCATATTTAGATTTTTATTTTATTTTATTCATTATCTAGAATTGCCTTAAAAATACAATTTATCACAGTGATATTGATAAACCATAATAAAACAATATCTAATCATGCAACAAATTAATTGACTGTCATCAGTTCCAGTATTACAAAGCCAGGGCAGTGAATATTATATCATCAGTTGCCTTGTTTTTGTAATCTACATACACAGCATCAACACTGCTGTAATAGCCATTTAAACATGATTCGTTGTCTTTGCATTACTTAAATATTTCAGAATGCACAATCACTTCAACTTAAATTAAGATGGCAAATTATGTTTGTACACTGTAATTATGAATTCTTGATTTTCTTAATAAAAACCTGAAAATATTTACCTAGTCATCTGACTTATACTGTACAAGAAACAAAGATCTAGAACTAAGAAATTACTAGCTGATAGGCTTGTTTTGCAATATACACCTTCTATAATCATAATCAGAGATAAGAAAATAGTTGTTAATCATAATCAGAGATAAGAAAATAGTTGTATGCCCAAATTTCCACCAAGACACAATTATCCAATTTTGCAACGATGCCTGATATTTTATTTCACAACTACATGTTAGACAGTACCTCATAACAGATGTCTTTTGCTGTAGAATCAAAGTATTGGATAAAAATAAAAATAAAAATCACTCATAAATATCAACACTTTAACCAATACACAATGTGCTAAATAAATAATTCTTCCATTTAGTAATCTTCCAGTATTTCCAACATAAATTAAGGCTGTTCAACCAGCAGGTAATTCTACATGTTAATCTTACAACTGGCATCTCAGAGCATTCATGGGCCCGTTTAATCTTAAAAACCTCAGGATATCAGAAAGATGAACATGTAAAAGGTTGATGTATTTTAACTCTTATGACTAACGATTTTGCAGTGTTGCACACATTATGCCAAAACATCCACTTTCAGAGAATGCCATCAAGCATTTTTTTTTTTAACCAAAGACATGCAACCGAAAGTGATGACAGAAGAAACGAAAGCTTTACTCTACTAAGCTGCTATTAAGTTCACATGAATCATTTTTAAAAGTAACAGGTGATGCTGGTTCATCCAAGTTTTGTAAACTGCTGCCTAGTATAACAATTCTGTAGTTTGAATATAGAGTATAGCTGTACAGGCCAATTAAGATGTCACCAAAAATATAAATACAAGCTCACACACACACAATACAAACCTCAAGTCTTGTACCAGAGGGAGCAAAAAACCCATCTGGGCTCTTATGAGACACATCTTGGATAATTCGCAAATTTCACTCAGCTGCAGGCAAACCTATATGAAGGGTTTTATGAGCTGCTGGAAGACTTTAGGAGTAAAACCGGAGGGATTAGAGTGATACGGCTGTACAATCTATGGACAACAGTTTGAAGATAACTTCACTTTTACATTTGCAGGAGTCTGTGGTCCTCTTTCAACATTTGCCACCACTCCTCAATGAGAATTTCCGGTAAGAAAAACACAAATAAAAAAACTCTGAACAAAGCCAAGTGTGAACTGTTGAGAAAGGGGCACATCACGAAGTGAACACAATCATGACACTCCATCGACCAAATTAAATATGAAGTCAACCAATGTCAGATAGCCAAGTGGTATCTTTACAATTTGGTCCAATGCCTTAAAAGCACACAAAAGTGAAATAATAAAATACTCAATTAAAATAATAAATTATGGTAATGTAGTATTCCTCTAGTGAACTACAGTGACTCGAAGATAAAAACTGCCGACTTCATTGAATGTACCTGTAAATATGGAAATGTATTGTACTGTGCCTCTAAATAGATACATAAAAAAAAAACGAATTAAACTAAAAGATAAATTAAGAAAAAAAGGAAACAAAACAAAGTTCAAAACAAAAAAAATTTAATGATTGTATATGCCATGTGAAACAATGAAAATGAAAGGTTCCATAAGGAAACAAAAGCAAAAAAGAAAAAGAACAAAACACAAAATAATAATCACAAGGCAGTCTTAAAAAGCATGTGGATTAGTACTTGTATCTATTTTCAAATAACCAACCTAAACTTGAAGTATGTTTTACCAAGAGGAAAAACAAACCAAAAAAAACTAAAAAGCAAATCTGAAACATAAGATGCTGATGCTCAAATGTTATTACATTTTTACATAAATACTCAGTATCAAGAATTCTGATGTCCAAATATATTTGGACTATGCTTAGGGATGTACAACCAGCACTTCTGTTGGGTAAACTAAACCTTCCGTCCATATGTCTTTGGTCCTTCTTAGTCTTCTCAGAGGGTCCCTTACACAAGATTGATCAGTCTTTCCCCTCACTAAAC
Organism: Xyrauchen texanus; assembly: GCF_025860055.1. Taxonomy (NCBI): domain Eukaryota; kingdom Metazoa; phylum Chordata; class Actinopteri; order Cypriniformes; family Catostomidae; genus Xyrauchen; species Xyrauchen texanus. Next base: position 15,184,918 of record NC_068281.1, on the reverse strand, counting down.
AAAGGCTTATTAACATTTTACAGACACTCTGCTTCCTATGCCATTGCCTCAATGTATTGAGCACTCCGAATGCTGGATTTAAAACTCAAATTTCAAGATCTGAATGATATTCTTGCAAAACCAAAAAGTGCTACATTTGAGGGCAAGAAGAATCAAGACGTAAAATTAAGGCATCATAAATACTGAAGAGCAATGCAAGATGTTGACTGGTACTGTTAAATGTAAAATCCAGAGTCTTAAAGCCAGCATCTGGTGGGTGAATTAAGGGTTTGACCACACATATGGCACATTGCAACATTTTCAGGCTAATGACTGAGACACGCATTATTTTATCAAATATAGAATTGGTCAAATGTTGGGACAACCAGAATGCCTAAAAACACTTGCATTTGAAGCATCCAAAAACTTGAATCTTAAAAAAGAAACTGTCAAACAGATGTCTAAATGAGACTGAGAAACGTGAAAATTTGCAAAGAGATTACACTAAAAATAAGTTTCTTTTTTCAAACTTTGCCAGCCTCTCTGGCACTGTAGGAAACACGAGACATCTTGGTGAAGTAAGCCTGTTAATCATGTTTTCTACTTGTGTGACTTGCTTGTTTTGAACGACACTTGTAAAATCTTGTCCCCAAGCCGATAGCCATTGAGACTGGCAATAGCCATGGCTGCCTCTTCATAGTTTGGCATGGTAACAAATCCAAATCCTTTGCACTTGTTGGTGTTGAAGTCGCGGATCACTTTGACATTTGTGACAGCTCCAAAGGGCCCAAACATCTGCCAGAGAATGCCTTCATCTGCATCCTGCCCCAGGTTGTAGATAAAAATACACCAGCCTGATGAGGAGTTCCCAGGCATGTTAACACCAGACATGCTGCTCATATGATCCACACTCATGGGAGAAAACCTTAAGACAAGAAAGTGCATCATCTGTGACTAGGTATACAGAAATTCACAAATGTTGAAGGCATAGCTATTAATGCACTCCAAAACCAAATAATTCTGTACACAGAAAAAAAGAAAAGCTAAAAGCTGAACCATGACTGCTACTTCCCAGAAAAGGTAGACTGATATATCAGTGCCGATAATTGCTTTTTGGAACAAACGGTTATTGCCAAAAATCTATGCAGATAGTTTTTAGGGCTGGGCGATATACAGTACAACGCGGCAATGATATAAAGTGTCAATCAATAGAGATTTTGCATATTGTAATTTGTAAATATCCATGTGTGTAGCTTGGGCTTCTCCATCAGTGGGTAGGGCTTCACGTGAGAGAGAATTTAAGAAACATGGAAAGGGTTTGAAAAACTTTCAGCAGCCACCCAAGCAAATTCAATAACATTCATCTTGCTTTTGGAGTTTCATAAGCACTTAATATGTTTAATCTGCACGAGTCCAGCAGGATTCCTGATATTTACAGGAGAGCACAGAGCGAGACCACTTGGGCTACTCAATTTTTGACCCAGGAAAACCCTGAAAAAAACACCAACAGAACGGAACTGTTCCTAAACAAGTTAATACAATTAAGCTTGTTATTAAAACAGGTGCAACATCTGTGGCGTAGGTTCACAAAACTCAACAGAGCAGAAAAATATAATATGCAAACTGCCACACAGCAATAATCACTTGTAACGCAAGAAATTTGCAGCCTTATGCTAAAATCCTTAATTATATTTTCACATATCTACACTCTATACCCCATAATGACAAAGCAAAAACAACATTTTTTTTTAAATAACTTTGCCATTTATATATATATAAAAAAAAAAATGAAATATCACATTGACATAAGTATTCAGACCCTTAACGCAGTACTTAGTTGAAGCACCTTTGGCAGCAATTACAGCCTCAAGTCGTTTTGGGTATGATGCGACATGCTTTGCACACCTAGATTTGGGGATTTTCTGTCTTCTTTGCAGATCCTCTCTGTCAGGTTGGATGGGGACCGTCTGTGGACAGCCATTTTCATGTCTCTCCAGAGATGTTCAATTGGGTTCAAGTCCAGGCTCTGAATGGGTCACTAAAGGATATTCACAGAATTGTTTGCAAAGGCCCAGGTATACTTAGTTTTTGCATGTTCTGGATCACCTCGCACCTGGTCGACCGTGTTGCCTTTGAGTATACTCTTCTGAGCTCAAGTGAATACGAACGCATTTGACACATGCCTACTACAACTTCTTTGTGCTACTCTTTTAGTAGTCTTTAGAGTCAATGGCCGCCGGCACATGCGCAGACGATGCGCACAGACGATGACAGTGTCCGCATGTCAAGAAAATCTGGACGGTGGCGGATTACGACAAAATTTATGTCACGCATACTGTGCACGGAGTGATCAGCAATGCAGATGCGCCATGTATACTTTGGCCTTAAGCCACTCTTTGTCTTGGTGGTGTGCTTAAGTTAATTTTCCTGTTTGAAGAAAAAACCTTCAGCCCATTCTGAGGTCCTAAATGCTCTGGACCAGGTTTTCATTAATTGAATGTATTTTGCTGCATTCAGCTTTCGTTCAACTCTGACCAGTCCCCGCCGCTGAAAAACACCCCCACAGCATGATGCTACCACCATGCTTCATCGTTGGGATGGTATTTCGCAGGTGATGAGTGGTGCCTGGTTTCCTACAGACATGGAGTTTGGAATTGAGGCCAAACTGTTCAATCTTTGTTTCATTGGAACAGAGAATCTAGTTTCTCACAGTGTTGCACTGAAGAGAGGCTTCCGTCTGGCCACTCTGCCATAAAGCCCAGATCGGTGGAGTGTTGCAGTGATGGTTGTCCTTCTGCAAGTTTCTCCCATCTCCACACATGACCTCTGGAGCTCACTGGAGTGACAGTAGGGTTCTTGGTCACCTCTCTTACTAAGGCCCTTCTCCCCCGATTGCTCAGTTTGGCTGGGCAGCCAGCTCTATGAAGAGTCCTGGTTGTTACAAACGACTTCCATTTAAGAATAATGGAGGCCACTGTGCTCTTGGGAACCTTTAACGCAGCCAAACATTTTTGAAGCCTTCCCTAGATCTGTGCCTCAACACAATCCTGTCTCTGAGCTCTGCAGGCAGTTCATTTGACATCGTGGCTTGGATTTTGCACTGATATACATTTTCAGCTTAGAAACCTTATATAGATAGGTGTGTGCCTTTCCAAATCATGTCCAGTCAATTGAATGTGCCACAGGTGGACTCCAATCAAAGTGCAGAAACATCTCAAAGATGATGCAGAGAAATGGGATTTACCTGAGCTAAATTTCAAGTGTCATAACAAAGGGTCTGAATGCATATGTCAATGTGATATGAGTTTTTTCTTTTGAATACATTTTAAAAAATCTGTTTTTGGCCTTGTCGTTGGGGGTATGGAGTGTAAATTGATGTGATAGATTGAATCATTTAAAGCATTTTAGCATAAGGCTGCAACATCAACAAAAAAAATAAAAAATGAAAGGGTCACAATACTTTCTGAATGCACTATATATAAACTCCTTACATACTAACACTTGGAGCATTGCAATGGAGCCAATTCTGTCATTTCAAAATAAAAGTCCCCGGTGTATTTTAGACTTTTTTTTTATAGTAAAAAGTCCTACGTTATGCACCAAAATCATACATTTTCTGGTTATTTTTAGAATTTTGGTTGCAAAAAAAATAATGCATCTGGGATTTTATAAATTTTGGACACTTGAAGCTTTAATGTCGGTGCCCGTGATAGTAAGGAAAGACTAAGAAATTTGATTTTCCACCACCTGTTATCGTTTCGGCAAAATCCACTCTGTCAACCTCTACTTCAGTTTCTATGCATTAATATGATTCACCAAAACATACATTTGTGTATGCCTGAGAGTGATGTCAAATAAAGAGCTACGTGTTATGCAGTTAGTTAAATGGATAAACCCTTTTTTTTCAACATTCAGATTGATACCTGAATCTCTGGGCCTGGTGGTGGACTGGCCCCCCAAAGCGGCGAGACGGTGTGTGGTAAATCTGGGAAATAACTTGTGTGTTTTTAGCTTGGTTGGGGTTGTCAGCGAATTTTACAGTGATGGGCTCGGAAGCACCTGGTGGCTTCTGCCCATTCAAGTCCTTAATCGCATCCTCTGCCTCTGCTCTCTTGTCATAGCGAATGAAGGCTACCCCACGAGATAGTCCTGCAATGTGACAAATCACAAATAGTTAGCTTAAAACGCATGCAAGCCTACAGAACATTACATCTGATGTAAAAACTTGACTCATCTACCAACCTGAGGCTTGATCGACAAGCACACGGGAGTTGATTATTTTGCCATAATGTGCAAACATGTCTTCTACGTCCTTCTGTGTCATTGTTTTAGGCAGCCCACTGATGTAGAGGTTGGCATCCTTTATGGTGTCAGAGCTTGGCCTGGCATATGACACCTGTCAGGAAGACCAAAGTTAAAAGATAAATGTATGAAGGACTACCTCCCCTGAGGGTAAACAAATAATTGAATAAAATTTGCAATATGTTAATTTGAAAGATAAACTAAAAAACTAAAATCCATGTTTTAAGTTAGAGTTTTTAAATGGAGAAACCATTTCATTCACTAACCATGGCTTATTTCCTTACAACTAGAAAAGTGGTACCCTGTCAAATTTCATAACCAAACTAAAAAGAAAATCCTCTAGAGAATTTATACATTATTTTAAACTCCACAGAGAATAAAATAAATCCTTAAAAACGCATAAATCTGCAATTTTGTATAAGCCAGAAAAGGCCACGACCAAACAGATTTCCAAGCAAATCTACTCAGAATTCCTTCAAACAGGTTTTACAATGCTCTCACTGCCTTGGTCTCACTACCTTGAATGAAACTGAGGTCTGACTGAAGCAATGACACAATTTAACTTTACAGAGGAGCACCTTTTGTCACATTACCTTGATAGTTTTAGACTGTAGTCTCAGTCCATTGAGAGTACTGATAGCTCTTTCTGCATCACTAGGGTTAAGATAGTTAACAAATCCGTACCCTAAACTGTGGCCTAGAGAAAAAAAAAAAAAAAGGAAAACAATAAAACAAAACAAAACAAAAAAAAAAAAAGTTGAAACGTTCCAAATACAAAAGGAAAAAAACATCGCATTATCAAATGTTAAACTTTAGGAAAGAATATTGCCTCCAAACAAATAAATCCATCCATAATGATTTCACATGTGGGGAAAGGTCTGAGAAAAATAAAAATAAGTTGTCAGACAACACAAATAAAGGTAGTAAAACATAACTAATGATAACAAAACTCTGTATAAACAGGGCGACTCCCCATAAAGGTTTTTTCTTTTTGCATTAAGGTGTAAACCTTTTAAAAACTAAATTTACATCACCTCACAGTTTCCAGAAAAAACTACTTTAAAACCCTGTAGAATAATTAAGCATCCCTAATATCTATTAACCATGAATGGAAAAATACCAGAGAATAAAATCAGTTTTGTTTTTGCTTGATTTGAAATCAGTGTGCAGATAAATACTTGCCTGCTACTTTATCACGAATAAGTTTTGCAGATTCCACCTCTCCAATGCTGCTGAAGAGACTCCGCAGTTCATCTTGGCTCATATTCTGAGGCAAGTAATTGACGATAAGGTTTGTTTTGGAGTCTTTAAGCTCATTGGCCATGTGATCTTCGTAACCGTTCGACATGTCATATACGTCCTAGAAGAAAAGAAACAAAATTCCATAGAGGTTATATACATATGGAATCTGAACCATTTCATACATGCAAAAAAAGCATTCAGTTTTGTTTAAAATCTTCACAAAATGACATTTTTAATTATTACTTATAATGTGGCTGTCCCACATAGGACACTTTTGATTACATCTTGCAGATACTGATTTCTACAACTGGCGACAAAAAAATTCTCTAATGATTTTCAACCTCATGCCAACACAGAAGTGTATGACTTACTTTCTTCCACAGAACAGAAATTAAGATTTTTAGAATATTTCAGCTCTGTAGGTTTGCACAATGCAAGTGAATGGGTGCCAAAATTTGAAGCTCCAAAAGCCACATAAAAGGAGCATAAATGTAATTTATACAGAGTCTGAACCTATAGTAGGATCATTTGGATTCTATTTCACTCTGAGCAGACTTGTTTATTTTTGGCGTCCTTTTATAGTATGCAATTCTTGTGCATCAAATGCTGCTACCCCTTTGACCATCTAAAAATTTGAAAGGGCTGGGTAGGCCAGCTCTACAATTCTGGCTTCCCTAGTAAGTCTCGAGGTGTAGCTATTCTCATCCATAAATCAGTTCCTTTTTCAGTTTCTGAGGTCATCTCAGACCCAAATGGACATTTTATTATTCTTAGAGGACAGATCAATGGGGTTCGCTTGATTTTGGCAAACATATATGGCCCTAATTGGGATGACGAGGTTTTTTTTTTTAAATGTTGTTTTCCCTCCCTGATCTGCATTCCAGCCAACAAATTCTGGGTGGGGATTTTAACTGCCGTTTAGACCCTCTTCTCGACCGTTCCTCCTCTAGGCCTTATGCACAGTCTAAATCTGGTAGGATTATTCAGCTTTTTATGGCGCAATATGCCGTTTCGGATATTTGGCGTTGTTTTCAATCCTAACACAAAACAATTCTCTTTTCCCGTACATCGCTCTTTCTCTTATATTGACTACTTTCTGGTTGATAATAAACTGCTTTCATTGGTCAGTTCATGCATTTATAACAATTAGGGCTGGGATAAACGATTATTTTTTAAACTATTAATCTAGCGATTTATTTTTTCGATGCATCGATTAATCTAACGATTAATTTTTTCAGTCCGATTCGATTTCGATTCGATTAATCGACTTGTGACAACACCGGTAATACCGGTTTCATCGGGGGTGGGGGTGTATAAAATGTTAAAAAAAAAAAATATTTGCTGGGAGTTTGATTGACTGGCGATCTGATCAATCATAATACACCATTTCTGTCCGACAAAGTAGTCACGAGAGAGAAGATTAACGTCGGTGGATTTGAATTTGAATAATGGATTGTAGGCTACTGTACTGATATCTTTCCGCGGTTAAAACAACAGTCCTTCTGATGTAGGCTACATTCATGTTTAGCCTATTTGATGCTATAAATTAACCAAGGAAAAGATGATCGGTTCATGAGCAGCTTTAACTGAGGCAATCTGTCATGACACATTAAAGAGCCACAAAATAGTAGGCCTATTTATGATTTAATTTTCTTTGAATGAACAAATTTGAAAGTTGACTTTATTAAATGTTACCTGCTTGGTCCTGTCTGTCAGCGCATTGTCAGTGTCCTCTATGTATTTTTCACGACATTCATAGCTATAAGCGCATTATTAATAGCTATAAGCGAAAACTTTAGGTGTCGACAACGTATTATAGCCTACTCCAACATCGAGTGCAAAGTGGGGAGTTGAAAAAAAAACTTACGGTGCTCTGTCATCTGCTGGTGTATTGCCGTGGTGCTAGAATGGAAGGCCATCTCCATTTTGCAAAGACGACACATCACGGAATTGTTTCCTTTTAAATTAAAGAATTTCCATACTTTAGAGGAACGAGTGCATGCCACCTTGCACTTCTGATAGTCTGAGGAGCCACTCGTGTTGTTTCTTTGCCATCTTTGTTTTGGGTCCGACGAATCAACGCGCATATTTTGCGTCTACGTATTTTTTGCGTCGACGTCATCGATGACGTTGACGTGTTGTCCCAGCCCTATTAACAATATTGTAATTTCAGATCATGCAGCAGTTACATTTGACCTTGCTATACCAGGCTGTACAGATGTGAAATTATTGGCTAAGATTCTGGCGAGACGTTTGGAGTCGGTTCTTCCAACCATAATTTCACCAAACCAGACAGGGTTTATTAAAAATAGACACTCTTTTCACAATATTAGATGCCTCTTGAATATCCTCTATGCTTCTTCGAATGAAGTCCCAGAATTAGTTACCGTAATTTCCGGACTATTGAGCGCACCTGAATATAAGCCGCACCCACTGATTTTTTAAAAAAATATTATTTTGAACATAAATAAGCCGCACCTGTCTATAAGCCGCAGGTGCCTACCGGTACATTGAAACAAATTAACTTTACACAGGCTTTAACGAAACACGGCTTGTAACAAAAATAAATAGGCTTTAACGAAACACGGTGTGGCAGCGGGGCGTGGTCAAGCGCCGTCCGGAGAGAAAAGCAGTAAGCTTACATCTGAGCTAAATTATGTCTAACACCGGTGTCTAATTTCAGTAAACATGGGGAGAGCGGCATAAAAGGCAGCAGCCACAGAGCTGAGAGAGTGACACACGTCAGTCTAGTGTTGGTGCATAGAAGAATTGAGAAACTTTATAAAATTGATTGTAAACATTGCTGTGGCCATTAAAAGCCTTACCTGGAACGTCAAGTGCCCTGCTGAAAACTGTCACACTGGTGCCCGTGTGACAGTTTTCCCAAGAAGGACACGTGAAGCAGGGCACTTGAAACACACGGCTTGTAATAAAACATTTGCAGTAAACAGTAGCCTACCAAGAAAGTCATTGGTCACTATCTTCCTCGTCCTGTGCACTGAAACCACTGAAGTCATCTCCTTCGGTGTCGGAGTTGAATAGCCTCAGAATAGCCTCAGATTTAGTTGTCTTTTTGCACTGAGTCAATTCCTCACGCTGCTGTTTCCAACGTCTTATCATCGACTCATTAAGACCAAGCTCCCGTGCAGCAGCTCTATTTCCTTTTCCAACAGCCAGATCAATCGCCTTCAACTTGAAAGCAGCATCATATGCGTTTCTCCATGTCTTTGCCATGGTGAGGGTGACAAAATGACTACCGTAATCAGAATAATGGGAAGTTTGAGCTGCTCGATTTAATATAAACAGTAAACAAAAAAGTTGTTTGACCTTAACCCGTTCGGCAATTTCATTGGTCTAATGAAAGCTTCACGCCAAAAAACTGAGCACGCCACAGAAAGTTTTTTTTTTTTTTTTTATAAAATGTGAAAGCGGGAAAAATCCATATATTAGCCGCGTCATTGTATAAGCCGCGAGGTTCAAAGCGTCGGAAAAAAGTTGCGGCTTATAGTCCGGAAATTACGGTATTTCCATGGATGCTGAGTAGGCTTTTGATAGAGTCGTGTGGTTTATTTGTTCCTCACACTGAGGAGATTTGGTTTTCCCGACCAGTTTATAGCTTTTATACACGTCCCCAATGGCCTGTGTATGAACATATAATAACTATTCTAAGTATTTCTCCCTTGGTCGTGGGACTAGACAGGGCTGCCCACTCTCCCCGCTGTTATTCCCATTAGCCATTGAGCCTCTGGCGGTTGCTCTCAGATCCAGCGCGATGGCTGGCATACAAAGGAGAGGGCAGGAGAATAAATTGTCTTCATACGCGGACGATCTTTTGTTGTAACGTATCTTTTGTTATATGTGTCGGACCCTGGCACCGCCATCCCCTTGGTGCTGGACCTCATGGCAGTTTGGTCTAATTTCAGGCTACAAGTTAAATTTGAGTAAAAGTGCATTAATGCCCATTAATAAAGCAGCCTTGGAATACCCATTAGCATCTCTGCCTTTCAGATCCTTAGGTATTTAGGCATAAATGTGACAAAACGTTTTTCAGACTTATTTGACCTCAAATTTATATCATTGCTCGGTCGTCTTGCACAGAATTTTAGTCGTTGGTCTCTCCTTCCTCTGTCCCTGGTTGGTAGGGATATGTATTAAGATGAGCATGCTCCCCAAATTTGTATATTTATTTCAATGTATTCCTATTTTTATTCCAAAGTTGTCCTTTGTTACACTTGACAGCGCTATTTCAAATTTTCTTTGGAATAAAAAGACCCAAAAAAATTGTGTGGTCTGGATCTTCCTAATATATTATTGGGCAGCAAATATACGCTCTTTATATTTTTATAGCATTTTGGTCTTCATATCACCCCTTTGATATCCCCATTACACTCTAAACCTCTATTCCACCCTTCCAATTTGGACAGTGCTTATGCCTCTTGGAGGGATGTTGGATTGGTTTCTATTGCTGACCTCTACATTGATAGTGTTTTTGCCTCTTGATTAATTGTCTGCAAGTCAGACAGTGTGCGTGTACTGCATTCAGTTTGTGTTCGGTACTACTGGTACTGCAGAATCACTGGTATTGTGATGTGACATTTTTTAGTCTTGACTTGGTACCGAAGTACCGGTACGTTTGACAACACTATTAGCAATAAATGACAACAACAAATGTCAATGGGACTGATGTTCTTGTACATATAAAATAATCTTTGGACACAATCGCACTGAAAGGCATTTTAGGTGAAGGTGCACAAGGAACTATTCTCTGTGGTCACCATTGATTAATCTGATAGCAGACAGCGTGCCCCATTCATTTTAGAAGAGCGGTCTTATTGCGTATTCCTCTAGAGTTGCCAGTCAACCCTCATGGCTGAAACAAACAGGCATTATTACCGACACTCCTACAACCTAACATGGGAGGTTCTGATTTGAAATCACTCATACACTTCAGGTCACTTGCTGTGTGACCACTTTGATTGCAAGTTTCTCCTATAAAACAGCATTTGCCGTTTAAAATAGATATCATGCGATATTAAGCTAATAATATTAAGTCGGCCGCATTTTCTATTGCCACAATTATTATGCTCATCTCATAGGCTACAGCACTACAAAGATGAAAACACCTTAAAAGCACAAAACACTACTAACTCCAGCCTAAAATGTACAGTATATGGGTTCAGATTGTTGGAAATCCACATTCAGTCCCTGATGGACACAATTTCTACTCACTTTTAAGTATCTAATGTGTCCCCTTCTAACTGCCATGAAGAGCAGTCACAGATCCCAACTTTGCAGATACCAAAAACAAAATAAGGTAATAAAAATACATGCTGACAAAAAAGTTGTGGTAGTTGGGTAAATAAATACAACTAAAAGATGGGCAAAAAGACGAGCCACCTTCTGATATGACCTGTGGAAAAAGCATAACAACCATCAGCCTTTAAGACTGCTATAGTTTCAGCGTGTATTTTTAGCACCTCACTTTGAGTCTTTTCTGCCTACACAAAAATCTCTAAAATAATTTACCCAAAATTTTAAATTCTCTCATTTCACTTACCCTCATGCCATCCCAGATATGTATGACTTTATTCTGCTTAACACAAATTAAGATTTTCAGAAGAAATGTTTAAGCTCTATAGGTCCATACAATGCAAGTGAATGGGTACCAAACCTTATAAGCTCCAAAAGCATAAAAAGGCAGCATAAAAGTAAACCATAAGACTCCAGTGGGAACATCCACGTCTTCAAAAGCGATATGATTAAGTGTGTGAGAAACATCAATATTTAAGTCCTTTTGTACGATCAATCTCCACTTTCACATTCTTTTCCTTTTGGTTACTTGAATTATGTGTGCATATTGCCACCTACTCGGCAGGGAGGAGAATTAACAGTAATAAAGGACTTAAATATTGATCGGTTTCTCACCTACACCCACTAAATTGCTTCTGATGATATTGATTTAACCATTGGATTTTTGTGGATTAGCCTGTCTATTTTGGAGAAAATGTTGGTATCCATCCACTTGCATTGTGAGGACCTACAAAGCTGAAATATTCTTCTAAAAATCTTTGTGTTTCACAGAAGAAAGTCATACACATCTGGGATGGCATGAGGGTAAGAGAGAATTTTCAATTCAGGGTTAACTATCTCTTTAATAGCCAACATTGTTACCCTTTTTACAACAAACCAATAAACATTTTCTTATTTTGGTTACATAAACATACAATTTTTAAGTATTGGTTAAAATGGAAAGAAAATGTCAAGTGTAAAAATACTGCAGACATAAGTAGTTGATAAGAGGGGTGAAAGATGCACATTCCGGCACCATTTACAAATTAGGCATTTTAAGCACGAACCAACATGTCACATCTAGTGTGTATATATTTACACACACACAACTTCTATGCGGAAACCTTTGTGACCATTTACTCCAAAAAGGCCAATTACCCATACATCAAGAGTCCACAACATTTCATAGCATACAACATATTGAGAATCTGTCTCGCGTAGAGTAAAATATTTGCATGTGCACAACATTTATTTAAAGTTCAAAATGGCATAAGCATTGACTGCATTAATGATTACTGAAAGTTGTTTGCTAAAAGGAAGCAAAAGACCCGCGCAACTCTGCTAAGGCGTGTGGGCGTGAAATGCACAACTACTCCTTGTCTATATTAACTCGCCTTAGATACGGTTTCGTATCTGAGTTACAGACCAACAACATTGTAGCATGATACAGCATTCACATAAAGGATATATAATTTAAAACCAACTTGAAAGTACCGAACAACAGAAGGCCTAAGCCCTCACACCGTACCATTATTTTCGCGATGACTCGCTATCTAAATCCCATGCAACTCTTGAGTTCAAACTCGGGCAGGCTGAGGTAAGGGGCCTAAGCAAGATAAATCCAGGCCTGCAGCACCGATCGACCGTTTCCGAGTCTTATTAAACAAGATAAAATACTGAATAACAGAAAAACATACGTTTAAATGTAAACCTGGTGCCTTACCAACTTTAACGTCCCTTCGATTCTGCTGTAGAATAAACGCGCGCGGACCTTCAACAAAACGTGGCTTTTTGGCGCTGCACTCTCGTGACACAAAAACACGCCAAAAGGGAACTCTGGCTAGGAAGCGGAAGTAATAGCCCCGCCCACTCTCAAATGATTTCATTCTCCCAGTTCATTTCCATAGTCCGCAAAAAAGTGCAATAAAATCACACATTTTATTCGTACGGTGACCAGGAGGGTATACTATCATTTTACCTCGACAAAATGATATCGTGGCCACGACTTATTATCACGTTCAAACGATTTAATATGACATTCCCACAAATGAATACCTCTTGGCCACTGCATATTATCACGTTCCCATGGGTTAATATGTCGTGGCCACGACATAACCAAGTGAGCCGAATATGTCCCCTCCTTGTCACCGTAGATTCATTTGTATTAGTTTTATTGTGAAAAGTAAACGCCCTTACAGTGCGTGTATACAATATATTGGTTAATGAAAATACAATAAATAAAATGTTTATTTTCTTAACAAAAAGTAGAACCAAAAGATAAATTGCGATAGTGACCAAATTAACGCAAATGAGTTGAGCAGTAGGGGGCACTGTAACGACACAATAAATAAAACGACACAAATCAATGCAATTACCGATGTGATAAATAAATAAATAAATAACCCCTCCAGTTATCTTTATAATGAGTCAATGTTTCGCTCGCTTTCTTGTCTGAAGTAGTGCACAAGGAGTCGTCATTTTAAATCAATAAAGAAAAGAGCAAAGTTGGGTTTTGAAGCAGTTACCTTGCATTTGTGTATGTAAATGTGTTATAAATAGTCCAAGTAAAAATATAAAAGTATAAATACGACACCAAGTAAAAAGATTAATAGAATATCTTCAGAACGCATAACAATAAAAACACAAAAAAATAATGTAATAATAACACGGTTAATTGGTTCTAAGACAACTCTATCGCTTATCTATTCAAAATTGTTTTGGTGTGATTTGGTATACTATATTATATTAAGGGTGAATACAGGTATTGATATACATTAAAGAAACATGTTTTGTTTTATTTTGAGCATAATAGTGAACATAAAGCATGCCATATCATAATAGTTTTTGCTAATGTATGGACTGTTTTATTAATAAATGTGAATAGTCATCACATACACCATTTTACACACTTAACAATAGAAATAATTCATTATTGTAATACATTAATAGGGGTAAAAAATAAAAACAACAACAACAACAAATGTGAAGCCAAAAATGGTTAGAATTTTTTTAAAGCCTTGAAACTTCCTTTTTTATCTTATTATTATGTAACCTAATATATATTTTAATGTATAGCCTTTTATACCTACATTTTACACTTAAAACTGTCGATCTACCCCCTTTTTATTAACTTTTTTAAAACAAGTTATTTTAGTTGTAAATGGGGCTGTTCTGTTGTCATGTACTTATTAAAGCAATCATAGTAAAAAAAAATTATATGCAAAAACATTAGACAATTTTTATTTGACGTCATTATTTTGCGACATTTTCGTTTGTCATTGAGCAGCGAGATGGCGTCAGCGTCAGAACACCAGGGTGCAGCAGATAGAGAACTGGATGAATTATTGGACAGTAAGGTTTGAGCGTATAACTGAAATATCACAGTTACAACAGATAAAACTGTGCAAATGTATGAGTTCTACAGAGTTACCCTTTACTGAACTAGCCTTTATAAAGACGTTGTTTCATTGTAGTTGCTGCTCATCCAACTAGCCTGAAAGCTTACATTATTGTCGTATTTGTAACAGTGAGATAACGTTACTTGGGCATCATGTAATTCTAATTAATTAGAGATGTTCACGCTGTCTGTCTGTCTAACCACAGACAAACTTGTAAGCTATGTCCAGCTAGGTTTCGCGTCTAAACGGAAATAGTTAGCATCTCATCACATCTATAAAACTTTATTATTTCTGTCATGCGGTGGGATAAAATCAGTCACATGACAGTATACTATAAAACAATTTCCGATATGCATAAGCCCCTGATAAGCTGTGTTAAAGGTCAGTGTTTCCTCACTTGCAGGTGCTCTTGATGATTTTGACAAGACCAGTGCACCACCTGCGAACCCTGAAGCCCCCACTGATGCTGGAGGAAAGAGTGAAGAGAAGGTAATGAACACTTAGATGTTTCACACTGCCATATTAAAAGCTAAGTAATGTTCAGAAAGGCATTTATTGCTAGAAAGAGTTTTTTTCAGTCTCGCTGCTGACTGCTAGTTGAAGTGTTTTTTGTTTCTGTATTTCACCCTCAGCCGCCTCTGCTGGAGGACAGTCAATTCTTTGAGTCTCTCTTTGATGGGGAGATGGCCAATCAAGCACGGGAAGAGTGGGGAAAAGCTATGACTGAGCTAGCCCAGGAAGAGCCTGAGCTACTACAGCACTTTCAGAAGCTGTCTGAAGCAGCAGGCAAAGTAGGTGAGTAATCGAGCACTTTGTACATGCTGAGTACAGATATACAAGTTCAGCACATCATACATATGTTATTATTCTAGTAGTCCATTTGGTTTGGAACTATGTTTTAATGTAGGCACAGATGTAGCATCGCAGCAAGAATTCACCTCCTGTCTTAAAGACACCCTTAGTGGTTTGGCAAAAAATGCAGACAACCTGCAGGTAAACTCACTTTTGGAATTTTGATATAGGAATGTAATTGAAGGAAACAGAATTATTTTTATACAATATGTTATTTATAAAAGGTCACCTTAATTAAAGTGTACAGATTTAACCAGCTCGTAATCTCTAAATGCAGAGTGCAGGACTTGCCGGAGAGGATCTAGTGAAGACCTTGGAGAACCTGGGATTGAATGAAAATGGGGAGGGAAGCAGTGAAGATGGAAATATTCTCCCTATTATGCAGTCCATCATGCAGAACCTTTTGTCCAAAGAGGTTTTGTACCCTTCTCTTAAAGAAATAACAGAAAAGGTGAGTGTGATCAAAGTTCATTTCAAGGCAAGACCGTCCACTAGGTGTCTTTCTTTGGAACGCTCTCAGCCAGGCTGTAAGCTATTTCCTAAGTCTTATCTATTTGAATGGAGGAAGACCAAAATCTCCATAAGGGTCAGTCAAGATCAAAAAATATATTTAAAATCAGCAGTAAAATGTAACAACAATGGTTTCATAAATTTAGCTTCTTTTTTTTTTGCCTCGCTAAAAAAGTCAATAACGCTAAAAAACACTATTTTCCAAGCTGGTTCAGCTAATACGCGTACTCATTCTCAAATTGACTGACAGGTGATGTCTGTATCTAAAAGGTGATTGGCTATTACCTGTATGGCGGGACTTCCTTTTACATCCATTCCGTTGAGGTTTCTAATTTCACATTCATTTTAATTTAACCAGTGGTCTGTGTCTACTAAACTGTTCTGGTGTGATAACAATGACAGTTAGGGTCTGCATGACTATCTTACTGAAATCACTGATTGCTGGAGCCATTGTTGTAGGTACATGCCTGTCATCAATTAAATTTGATTTCCTTTCCAAAAATCTTGCATATATATATATATATATATATATATATATAACAATTTATTATATGATTGAATTTGACCAATATAACTCAATTTAGTATCCTGAATGGCTGGAGAGCAACAGGCAGTCCTTTCCCCCAGACCAATTCACCCGGTATGAGCAACAGTACAAGATAATGGGAGAGATATGCAGCCAGTTTGAGAAAGGAGACCGAGAGAACACATTTGAAAATATTCTGGAACTCATGCAGAAGGTAAACAATTCAATTATGAAGTCATTTGCAGCTATCTTTTCAGTTCTGCTAACTGATATTGCCACAAGTTTACTTTTTGTTTTTTTAAGTTTGTGTAAGATTTTTCATGAATTGAACAGCTATGTAGACATTTTACTTGTGCCCATGTTTACTTGTAGAGCTTGTGACCTTTCTGTAATGCCAGTAAATTCTGTCATTCAATTTTTCCTTGTTCATGGACATTTGGACTTCAGCTACAAGACTTGGGTCAACCTCCAAAAGAACTAGCTGGAGAGGCTGTGAGTGTTATTACTATTTAATTTTTATTAGTAGTATTATATAAAATATACATTATGCCATGATTTGGAATATCAAAATATTTTCTGTCCCTTATTTCAGCCTCCTGGCTTGAACTTTGACCCAGAATCTCTGAATCTTCCTGGAGCACAAGGGGTCCCAGGAGCGGAGCAGTGCTCAGTCATGTGATCTCATATTAATGTACATTTGAAAATGATGCAATTTCGAGCCAATTATCAGAACCGGAATTGGACATATGCTCCCATTTTAAAGGAGTTTGCTTTTGTGTCTGCCCTGATACTGTGAACATTCACTACATCATATTCATCCCTAATCTGTATAATGTACTTACTGTAGAGCAGCTCTTAATGTTTTGATATCACAGTGAGCTGACAGCTTGGAAAGAGTTGAAGTCATTTTAATTTAGTAAAAGTCGTACACTTTTATAACAAAGCACATTTGACAGTTCATTTGGTGGATTGTGTTTTGCGAATAATTGGAGGCAAATAAATGGTGCTCAAATTGAGTGGAAAAGTTTAGTATAATTTTCCCTTTGAGTCTCTGGTAGAATGGTTAGGGTCTACAAACATAGATTCCATTAGATTCAATTTTTATAATATTATTTTAATATATAACATAGAAATGTATGTGTAGATCTATTCTCACTCTATAGCATTTCAGTGATTTGACAACTAATCGGTGACATTCTCAAAATTACTACCTACAGAAATTTAAAATCCCAATAATGTATCCTAAATATCATGGTCACTTTTACATTACATTTGCGTGTGGAATGGAATGGTTCTCTGTCTTTATGTCTAGTGAAGAGTAGTCAATTACCCATGTTGATTTGAATCATTCTGATGTTAGTGCCTCTTCAAATGTGAGGTGCTATTGTCACACTTGGTCCCCATTATGCCTTGATGTTAAGAATTTTGGTTCATAGGAGGTGGAGCTCAAATTCAAACTATTGCTCTGTACTAACATTGAAAGAATGTCACGTTATATCCTGGATACCTCAGAAGTGGACCAAGATTTGTACAATTGAAAATCAAACCGAGAATGCAAAGGCCTTTTGCTTTTGGGAGGATGTTCACATGATTCTTTTGTGAAAACGGGTTTGAATGTGTGGAAATGGTATCCCTTTGAAGGACCATGCTAGGAAATGATTGGTCATCAACTTGCCTGCTTATGTCTATGGCAGTATGACATAGTACTATATGGCCAATACAGAGATTATGGTAAGGATAGACATAAAGGCATGTGGATAGACAGGACAGAAAGATTTAAGGGTTTCAACACAAGGATTGCATAAACACTTGTAACAGTCACCCCACTTGTCCAGTGGCGTATCCAGCGGAACGGTATATGTTTCTGCGCATTGGTTGCCCGAAGAGATAAACACTCAGTTTGTCTCATTATTGGATGTCATATTTTACAATATAAAAAAAAATTGTAATTCTGAAAAATGTAATAAATAAAAAGTTACTGGTATATATTGTTGACTGTCTGCCCCATTTTTTCCCAGTAGTTCTGCTTCTTCTACAAATGAATGGACAGTGCATCCAGAAAGTTTCGCAGCGCTTCACTTTTTCCACATTTTGTTATGTTACAGTCTTATTCCAAAATTGATTAAATTCATTATTTTCCTCAAAATTCTACAAAAAATACCCCATAATGACAATGTGAAAGAAGTTTGTTTGAAATCTTTGCAAATTTATGAAAAAAAAAAAAGATAAAAAAAAAAAAATTCACATGTACATAAGTATTTATTACATACAGCCTTTGCTCAATACTTTTTTAAAGCACCTTTGGCACCAATTACAGCCTCAAGTCTTTTGTGTATGATGCTACATGTTTGGCACACCTCCAGAGATGTTCAATCGGGTTCAAGTCTGGGCTCTGGTTGGGCCACTCAAGGACATTCACAGAGTTGTCCTGTAGCCTCTCCTTTGTTATCTTGGCTGTGTGCTTAGGTTCATCTTCCAACAGGACAACGACCCTTTACCCCAGTCTGAGGTCCAGAGCGCTCTGGAACAGGTTTTCATCAAGGATGTCTCTGTACATTGCTGCATTCATCATTCCCTCGATCCTGACTAGTCTCCCAGTTCCTGCCGCTGAAAAACATCCCCACAGCATGATGCTGCCACCACCATGCTTCACTCGAGGCATGGTATAGGCCAGGTGATGAGCGGTGCCTGGTTTCCTCCAGACATGACGCTTGCCATTCAGGCCAAAGAGTTCAATATTTGTTTCATCAGACCAGAGAATTTTGTTTCTCATGGTCTGAGAGTCCTTCAGTTGCCTCCAGGCAGGCTGTCATGTGCCTTTTACTGAGGAGTGGCTTTCGTCTGGCCACTCTTTCATACAGGCCTGTTTGGTGGAGTTCTGCAGAGATGTGGAAGGTTCTCCTCTCTCCACAGAGAAATGCTGGAGCTCTGTCAGAGTGACCATTGGGTTCTTGGTCACCTCCCTGACTAGGGCCCTTCTCCCCCTATTGCTCAGTTTGGCCGGGCAGCCAGCACTAGTAAGAGTCCTGGTGGTTCCAAAGTACCATTTACGAATGATGGAGGCCACTGTTTTCATTGGGAACTTCAATGCTGCAGAAATCTTTCTGTACCCTTCCCTAGATCTATGCCTCGATACAATCCTGTCTCTGCGGTCTACAGACAATTCCTTGGACTTCATGGCTTGGTTTGTGCTCTGACATGCACTGCTAACTGTGGGACCTTATGTACAGGTATGTGCCTTTCCAAATCATGTCCAATCAACAGGATCAGCAGGATCTAAATGCAGCTTTGATTTAGAAAGCTAAACAAAGTAACTCTGAATATAACGAAACAAACACATGGAACGAGGCACAGAACATAAAGGAACACATGCATAAACTGACAAAGTAACCAGAGGAACCAAGGGCTTAAGTACAGAATGAGGAACACCTGGGAAAACAATGAGGGTAAATAAATCATAAAATGAAAAAACAAAACTAACACAGGGAACTAAGCAACAAGAATTTCAGCATAAAAGTCTTGGCACAAACAGGGAATACATGACAGTGGAGCAGTCAAGGGCGGAGCCCGAGAGATGGAAAACCAAGGCAAAGTTAGGGAGGCTGGAGAAACAGGTTGATGCTGCTGGTTTGGAGTACCAGGGTGGAGCTAGAGGGATGGAGGACCCTGGTGGAACCAAAGGAGTGGAGGGCCTGGGCACAGCTAAGGGCCCGGAAGTCCGTGGTGGAACCAGGGGGTCGACAGACCAAGGCGGAGTCGGAGGGACAAGGGACCCCGGTGTAGGCGAAGGGATGACAGACAATGGTGGAGCCGAGGAGCCACGGTGGAGCTGATGGGTCGACAGGTCTAGGCTGAGTCATGGGCACAGAGGGTCGAGGTGGAGATTGTGGGTCAGAACTCTTGGTCTCCAAAGACCATGGTGGATCATGCTGGACAGTAGTCGTTGGTGGAGCCCGAGGGCTGAGGAGAGCCAGATGAGGAGGAGCCAGGGAACTGGACGGAACTAGATAGTCCATGCTCGATGGAACCAGCTAAAGGAGGAAGGGCCAGGGAACTGGACAGAAACAGAGAGTTCATGCTTCAATCAGTCTTTCTGTAACAAGGCAGGCCAGGAGTCAAAAGACCAGTATCTGAATACAGCTATGCAGATATTCTGGTGGTACAGGAAAGGATAAATGCATGGTTTTCAGTTTCCTTATAATTTCCTCTGAAAAGATCTTTGACACCCCATTCCTACTACATTGTCTTGGAAATGTATCATTTGTCATTAAGTTATGTATAAATTTGTTTGAAAATCTGTCAACTGCAAAATCACATCCATTTATTTTTTAAAGATGATCAATGAGGAACATCAGTCAATTGGTGCACTAAATTTCTAACCATAAGGAAAACAGACTTTCTCGTATTGTTTATAATCACACTGAAAGTTATACCTTCGACAGAACTCCTCATATTGCATAAAATTCCCTAAAAAGATGAACAATAGACCATGTTGGGGTCTGGAAAGCTCAGCGAGTAAAGACACTGACTACCACCCCTGTAGTCGCGAGTTCAAATCCAGGGCATGCTGAGTGACTTCAGCCAGGTCTCCCAAGCAACCAAATTGGCCCAGTTGCTAGGGAGAGTAGAGTCACGTGGGGTAACCTCCTTGTGGTCGCCTTAATGTGGTTCTCGCGCTCTGTGGGGTGTGTGGTGAGTTGTGCTGCAATAGATTAAATCCTCCACACACGGAATGTCTCCGCGGTAACATGCTCAACAAGCCATGTGATAAAATCTGCGGATTGACGGTCTCAGACGCGGAGGCAACAGATTCGTTCCTCCGCCACCCGGATTGAGTCACTACGCCACCATGAGGACTTAGAGTGCATTGGGAATTGGGCATTCCAAATTGGGGAGAAAAGGTGAGAAACAAAATAGACGATATACCTTAATTTTGCCATTCAATCTTAAAAAAAAAAAGTGACTTGTTTCTAAACAAGAAAATTACAAATTGGTGTTTTATGAAAATTGTCATAGGATTTTATACAGGCTTTGGACTTTTTGTTTTTTAACATTCGTAGTGAAGACACATAGCAGTCAAATTTAAAAGAAAACACCTTAATCATAGGGGATGAATTTATATATTTTTGCTTATGTATATAAAATTTTGCCATTAAAATAAAAAGGTTAACAATGTATTCTAAGTCTTCGTTACTTTTGTTTTCATAGAACAAAATTATATCTTCTAATGTAAAATAGTAGTCAATATTCACTCACTTAAAGATACATTCTGCCAGTTCAACCCAAAATCTGTTGACAACTTTACAAACAAAAAACAAATGAGTCAACAACTCTTTCTCACTTTTGCAAAAGCAACATAAATCATCAATATCAGTATATTTTGAGATTAAAGATTTAACAGGGTAGATGGTATGTAACATTTTGAAGTGTACTTCTTTTACTTTATTATTAATGCAATATTTAAATGGAAAACATCCTTCCAGCTATTATTATCAATTACAGAACTCCAAAACTATTTTGGATAAATTTTATTTTGTTTTTGAAGAATTTTACAAATATGTTTGTTATTGCATTTTTTTATCAGTTAGTTCAACACCATCTAATATTAATTTTGGTTTTGTTACTGTTGGAAAGCTATAGCAAATATGACTTTTAACAAGCTGAATAAGGGTTAGAGGAATAGCTTTAATGACTAAATTAAACTCCTTAAAATGTACGGGGAAACTGTGATTAATCATGAATTGTTCATAAGTTAAAAGATTCACATAATTGTCAAACATTTTTATAATAAGATTAATGTCTCTGTTAAACCATTTTCTTAAAAATAAAGATTTATTTGCAATAGTTATACTAGAATTGTTTGAAATGAAGGAGGTGTTTTTTTTTTTTTTTTTTAATTGAAGGCAACATTGGGTACAAACGTGTAAAACCATCAATATACAATCAAACATTTATACAGTCATACCATACCAGAGACAAAGAACAACATACACAAAAGAAGAGAAAAAAAATAAAAAAATTAAAATTAAAAATAAAAATAAAAACATATATACTAAATAAAGGTGGAAAAATAAGAATGTTAAGAGGAATTGGGGAATAGGTCATAATATTGACACAAAAGTTTTCCATTCTTCTTGTTCTTTACAAGCTTGTGTGATTTAAGAAGCATATTAAGTTCCAAAATATAATGTTTAAAACATAAGGAAGACTTATTAAATTTCTGCTTGTGTATAAAGAACTTAGCATATAAGATTATAAAGTTTAATACAAACTCCAGGGTGCCATCTTGTGGGAAACAGAGGCTCTGTGAGTTATAGTGAGTTATATTTTGAGATTGGAGAAAGTGAGTACCCAAATCTTCCCAAAACCTTTTGGTAACTGGACAATTAAAAAATAAATGAGGAATGGTTTCAGTGTCCTGTTTACAAAAGCTACAGCATGTGTCAATATCTAGAAACTTAGCAACAAACCAATTTGTAGGGTAAACGTTATGTAAAAGTTTGAAGTGGACCTCTTTAGCTTTATTAGAGATACAGCATTTGTGAGGAATCAACCATGTTTTTTTCCAATTTATTTCACTTATTAGGGAATTCCAATAAAACCTCCCCCTTGGAGCAATGGAGTTACTCTTTTGCAAATGTCGGCGAATATGCTTATTATTACATTTTTTATCAGACAGTTCTAAGTGAACTATCCAACATAAGTGAAAGCTGTCTGATATCTTTGTTTCCATAGCTCAGATGACTTTTAATTAATTGTCTGATTCCGATAGGGATGGCATCAGTGATAGATTTCAAATCTTTAAAAGGTATTGGGAAATCATCAGCAACCATAAACTGTTCATAAGAGAGCATGGTGCCAGAATCATCAAATAAGCAGAGTACGTGATTAATTCCTCTATCGAACCACTTAGGGAAGAATACTGATTTATTCCTAATAAGAATGTTGCTGTTGTTCCAAAGGAGAGATTTGTGTGGTGAGAAGTTGTGATTGAAGGATAATTTCCAGGCCAAGAGGGACTGTTGGTGGAAGTTGGACAATTTGATAGGTAATTTATTTGGTAGAAAATTACACTTTAGAAGAAACGAGAGCCCACCCAGTTTATTAAAAATAAAGTTTGGAATAAAGAAAAAAATAGAATCAGGATTTCGAATGCACCTTTTTAACCAATTAATTTTGAATGTGTTGACCACATCTATAAAATCCAAAATCTCTAGACCTCCCTTTTCTTTAGGGTTAGAGAGAACATTCTTTTTAAGTCTATGAGACTTGTTCTTCCACATCAAATCTAAAAAAGTCTTGTTGACTTGATTAGCAATTGAGTCCTTTACAAAAAGAGACAAGGAAGGGTAAACAAAGCGAGAAAGGCCTTCTGCCTTGGAGAGTATACTCTACCTAAAACGGACAAGTCTCTTTGTAGCCAGCAATTGAATATCGATTTGGTTTTCTGTATCCTATTCGAAAAATTTAAGTTCTGTCTAACTATAATATTTTTACATACATGTATACCTAAATATTTTACATTCTGTTTAACTGGAATGTTATCAATAGCAGAGTCACTACAACAATGAAGTGGCAACAGCTCACACTTGGATCGATTAAGCCTTAAACCAGACGCAGAAGAGAATTTCTCCACCAGTTCAAAGACAATGCTCAACTGGTCCCTGTTGTTCAAAAAAATGGTGGTGTCGTCCGCCAGCTGTGAGATCTTTATTTCTTTTCCAAAAATCTTTATTCCTCCAAAATGTACTTCCTTTACTAAGTGTATAGCTAGTAGTTCGGTTACTAAGATAAATAAAAAGGGAGAAATGTTGCACCCCTGCCTGACCCCCCTATTAATCTGAAATCGTGGAGAAGTATTTTGATTAATTATAACAGAACTGTTTATATCTTTGTAGAACATGCTGACAGTGTCGACGAAGGGGCTTCCAAAACCAAATGCCTTGATGACTTGTATTAAAAAAGGGTGTTCGATTGTGTCGAACGCTTTGTAAAAATCAAGAAACAAAACGACGGCGTCAGAATCAATATTGTCAGCATAGTCAAGCAAGTCTAAAACGAGTCTTATGTTATTGCTAATGTGGCGGTTTTTCATGAAACCCGTTTGAGTTTCTGCGATTATTGAATTTAAATCAGATTTTAATCTATTTGCATATACAGAGGCCAGAATTTTATAATCTATAGTTAATAATGTGATTGGACGCCAATTATCAATTAAGTGAGGGTCTTTACCAGGTTTCGGGATCAAGGAAATAATGCCTTGCTTCATTGTTGTGGTCATTTCCCCTTGATCAATACACTCCCTATACATGTGCATTAAAGGGAGTTGAATAAGCTCCCAGAAATGAATATAGAACTCCGCTCCTAGCCCATCTATCGAAATGAAGGTAGTGATCTGTCGTTCATGAACGATTCGTTCATTTTGAACGAATCTTTAATATGACTCGGGACTACCGAGTTGTCTCAGAGAGTGATTCGTTCATTTTGTGTTGACCGCGCATGCGCGCAACATCGCATAAGGTACATGAAGTCATAAATGATTAGTTCATCTTTCGCGAGTCTTCGGGTTCGGCCGGGTCCGAGTCTTTCGTTCTTCCTGTCAGTCCCATAGAGACTATGCTGTCAGTACCGGAAAGAGAAATGATTAGTTCGTCTCTTCGGTTTTGAGTCGTTCGTTCTTCAAGTCAGACTCACAAACCCATAGTAGCACTTAGTGCTGTGCTATGGGTTTGTGAATCTGACAGAACGAACGACTCGAACCGAAGGACGAACTATCATTCTTTCCGTACTGACAGCATAATCTCTATGGACTGACGAAGACAGACTGGACCCGCAACCTAAACCCGAGACTCGAGAGTCGAGACTTGAACTAATCATTTATCTTTCGGATCCGGACCGGTATGCTGCATGTGCATGCAGTCAGTGAGTGCATTGGCTGCTGTGTCACACCACACGGCCCACACACAGACACTGACGAGTCGACATCGACAACTAAGTATTTTTAACGTTTTGAAGTTCGAACCCGATGACACAAGAGGCGGAGAAAAAGGAGGTGAGGTGAACTAACTGCAATAGCTTAAACTTAAGACCCAATTAATAAATTAACATTTCGGTTTCTTATAAATTGGCTTTGGCTGCATTACCCTATAGTTTATTTTTATTTATTTATTTCAAATTGAATCAACATTTTCGTAAGTAGACTACTTGATGTTTTGGGCTATTTAACATGACATTTAATTATATTCTGCTGAAATGAACGAAATGACTCGAAAAAAGATTCGTTCATTTTGCTGAACGAGACTCAAAGATCCGAGTCAGTAAAATGATCCGAACTTCCCACCACTAAATGAAGGAGGTGTGAGGGTTATGCTCTTTTCCATGTGACGTGGTCTTTGAGATGCTGGCATTTGAATCATCAAACTTTATCTGTTCGCGAGCAGGGACACGGCACAGTTTGAGTTGACTGGATTCAGTAGACGTGTCAGCTACGGAAGTGGAGCTGCAGAAGTACACACGCAAAATCCCTTCCGAACGGGGAATGATTTTAGAATTTAAGTTCACGTAAACTGGAATAAATCTTCAAACATAACTCATTCCTATTCGGTTCTTTTTGTCACTTGAAATGTTGACCAAATTTGAGACAAAGTCGGCCCGAGTGAAAGGTAAGATGTCGGCTCGAGCTCACTTCACTAGACTGATCTGTATACGGGAATTAATACGATATTTTTTAATGACATCTATGTCTGATATGAATCGCTTGATTAATACTCCGTTCTGAAATCATTGTAGATTCATAGGGTAAAGTCTTTTTCATAAAGGCTCATCCATTTCATTTTTACCGCTTACAGTATGTCAGTCGCCGTTAGCATTAAGCTATTATTTGTTAGCCGAAGAAATATTACTGTTAGACTTGTGCACACTTAACGTCTGTAGATGTATACTTCCTTTATAAGGAACCTCTAATGTAAATAATTCAATCATTACCTTTTTTATTATACTATTACTATTATACTTATACTAAGTTTATTGCTGATGATGACGTTTGCCTGTGTTGTGAGTAGGCAGAATGGACTCAAGCGTTAAACCACGTCCATCATCTCTTATGAAATGTAATGAATGGGTTGTTAAAAGCGTACTATTTGAGTGATTTGCCCCTTTCCTATTTTAGGGTTGAGTTTCCACCCCAAACGGCCCTGGATTCTCGCCAGTCTGCATAATGGTGTCATCCAGCTTTGGGACTATCGCATGTGCACTCTCATCGACAAGTTTGACGAGCATGATGGTATGGAACAGACACCCAGCCATCTGCTGATTATTGAGTGCATTGCCTCTTGTCATTTATTCTGATGTCTCATGATGTTGTGAAATGCCATTTAGGTCCTGTCAGAGGGATTGACTTCCACAAGCAGCAGCCACTATTTGTGTCAGGAGGAGATGACTACAAGATCAAGGTTTTTTCATCCATTACCAATATTATCGCTGAGTAACATATTTTCCCCATGTTTGATTATTAATAATTTTTTACTCTGATTATTAGGTGTGGAACTACAAGCTACGTCGGTGTTTGTTCACTCTTCTTGGACATCTTGACTACATTCGTACCACCTTTTTCCACCATGTGAGCACTGCTCTGCTAACGTGTTGATGCTTATGAACGATTCATTGATGGTTTAAAAAATAATCTATAACTTCCATTCTCTTCTTCAGGAGTATCCCTGGATCCTGAGTGCCTCAGATGATCAGACCATCCGCATTTGGAACTGGCAGTCCAGGACATGTGTCTGGTAAATATTTAGATCGTTTTGTAGCATATATTAGTTGTCTACGCAAAGGATTTCCTCTGATCTGAGCAATATTGAAATAATATTACCTTATTATATATTGAAACTGAGTCTAATGAGTCTTATATGTTCTCTCCTTCCACAGTGTGCTGACCGGACACAATCACTATGTGATGTGCGCTCAGTTCCATCCCTCTGAGGATCTTGTGGTGTCAGCCAGCCTAGATCAGACTGTGCGCGTGTGGGATATTTCCGGTGAGGAGGCTTGGGACAGGTTGGCGTGGTTTGGGAAGGCTGGGGAGGTGGGAATGGAGAGAGAAAATGGAGGAAGAGAGAGGCTGCCAAATGGCTTACTCTTCCTCATCTCCTCTCTACAGTGTGTACAGAACAAACCTCTGTGGGCTCTAAGCAAAAACACCTCTTAAAATCTGTAACATGCATAAAGCATCTTCCTAGTGATTGGTAATTAACCCGCTTTTATTATTCTTGGGGAAAGCTGGCACTCCAACTGAAAGTTGATGTTTAATTGCATATTAGCACCCATTTAAGAATTTTGTCTTGCTTAAGAAAGGTGATTGTGAGAGGTGTTTTTGTAATTCTGTTTGTTGAATTATATTTTCAATGGCATTGCTCTTCTTTGATTTCATTGCTCAACCTTTCTTGCTCATTAACCATTTAACCTGCTGCTGTCTACAAAATACAATAACACATTCTGTTTCCTAAACCCTTTTGTGTCCTGTATGGAAAATGTACAAAGCTCTTGCTCTCAGCAAACACTTTGCTTAACATACTGAACTGAAAGCTGGGAAATGTAATTTTTTATCACACTAATATGTTAAACAGCTGCATGTACAATTTAAAGACATGCAAAATAATTGTGTGAAATATTGACAACTAAGTTTTATTAGTGTTCTCTTGTGATATTGCGCATGTTTGACTGTCAAATGCATTGATAGCTTTAACACCATTTAGAAGAAATCTTAACAAAACTGACCTTTTCACTTCTTGCACATACATTACTTTGCATCGTTATCACCTATTTCTAACATTCTGAAATTCAGAATGCAAGTATGTATTATTTTTAAAGGTGAAAAATACCTCTAAATTGCCATATTTTGAAGTTATACTCTGCATCTCCTGACATAATGTAACTCTTAGATCAGTAACATGAAAATAGATGTCATTTAATCATTAAATGACTCTCAACATGGCTTAAATGCATAATTTAAGATATCTAACAATTCATTACAATGCGCTCACAAATGCATGATTTAACTAGATTATATCTCACCTATCTAACACCCAGTGCCCCTCCAGAGAATATTTTGACACGTTCCACCCCATCAATCAACCAGTCAGTTCCATCCCTGCTCACTTCCTGTTAAGCTCCCATACCCCTCAGGAAACATCCACATCTGTACATGGGTTACTAGCTCACCTTTTGTTGGACTTTTATTCATTCAGCAGCTGTTTGTAGTGCTTAGATCACTGACACACATTCTGCTCTCATTTCCTTTTTACATTTCTTTGTGTCCTGACCTGAGTTAAAGGGATAGTTCACCCAAAAATTACAATTCTCACATCCTTTACTCTCCCTTATGCCATCCCAGATGTGTATGACTTTATTTCTTCTGCAGAACACAAATTAAGATTTTTAGAAGAATATGCAGCGCTGTAGGTCCATTCAATTGATTGGTGAATAAAACTTTGAAGCTCCACAAAGCACTTGCCTTTTATGGACCTACAAAGCTGAAATATTCTTCTTAAAATCTTTGTTTGTGTTCTGCAGAAGAAAGAAAGTCATACACATCTGGGATGGCATGAGGTAGAGTAAATGATAAAGTACTTTTTGGGTGAACTTTTTAAATGCTCTTCACTCATCTCCCTCCCACTGATTAGGCAACTCCCAATTAGGCCACGCCCCCTCTGTGTTCTGTTTTGATTGTTGTCTAAATCAATTAGGTGGTGTTGCTTATTTCCTTAACTCGGGTTTAGACCTTATTGATTACGTTTGTTGTGTTTGTGTTCGAGTACCTGTGAATATTTATCAGCCCAACAAATGTTTTTGCTATGATTTTTGCAGTGAGTAGCCGTGTTAATGTTGTTCCTCTCTCTTCCCTCCCTGGTATGTTGGTGTTCCTGTTTTACTTGTAAACGGCTCCCCTGTGTGTTGGACTGTATATGTTGCTTCCAGGTCTGAGAAAGAAGAACCTGTCTCCGGGTGCTGTGGATACAGAGGTGCGTGGCATCTCTGGGGTCGACCTGTTTGGGGCCTCTGATGCAGTAGTGAAACATGTTCTGGAGGTAAGAATTTAATTTCAGTGGTCTGAAAATAATTCAGAACCCATTTTATGTATTTTGAAATGAGGTTTGTTGTTGTTACGAGTTGAACAAACCAACCAACGAATGAGTGATCAAATTGATTAGTTACTGTGCAAATGAATGAATGAATGTTTGTATTTGCTCTGTTCTCAGGGTCATGATAGAGGGGTAAACTGGGCAGCCTTCCATCCCAGCATGCCTCTAATTGTATCAGGAGCTGATGACCGGCAGGTCAAGATCTGGAGGATGAATGGTAAGTGATCACAATGTCTGTTATTTGATGTTTTAAAAGGTTGCTGTTATAAAAATGGATTTTGTTTGTATACAAATTTGATAGGCATTTGCAGGAATAACATATATAGAAAATTCAATTATACTGGAAAATTTAGCATTTTAATTAAGCGTTTTGGTCAATCATCCCTTGTTTTATGTTGCAGAGTCAAAAGCTTGGGAGTTGGACACCTGCAGGGGGCACTACAACAATGTGTCCTGTGCTGTGTTCCACCCTCGTCAGGAGCTCATCCTGTCCAACTCTGAAGACAAGAGCATCCGTGTGTGGGACATGTCCAAGAGGACAGGTGTCCAAACCTTCCGCAGAGACCACGACCGTTTCTGGGTGCTGGGAGCTCACCCCAATCTCAATCTGTTTGCTGCTGGTAGGTTACAAGTTGTAATATATGTAGTTAAGTTGTTTTGGTGATGACATGCAATGCAATGCATTGAATTGTAATTTTGTTTCTGTCTCAGGTCATGACAGTGGGATGCTGGTGTTTAAGCTGGAACGGGAGCGTCCAGCCTATGCTGTGTACGGTAACATGCTGTACTATGTAAAAGATCGTTTCTTGCGTCAGCTCGACTTCAGTAGCAGTAAAGATACGGCTGTCATGCAGCTCCGCAGGTGTGTGGATTTCTGTCTTTCTAAGTGAACGTTGATGTTTTCTCCAAAAGGTATAGTGAAATTCAACTCCTATCAAATGTCTCTTTTATATTCTAAGTGGATCAAAATTCCCAGTGTTCAGCATGTCCTACAACCCTGCGGAAAATGCTGTGTTGTTGTGCACTGTGAGTATTGTAGAATTGTGTAGATGAGACTGAAGCCTGTTCTATTAATAGGGCTGGGTATTGATACAGATTTCCTGATTCAAATTCAAATCACAAGCTTTTGATTCAATATTGATTCATATATGTGTGTATTTCTGTTATAATGTCCATTTTGCTTGCATATGAAAGAAACAACTAATGCTGTTAATTGTACCGTGGACTTTCTAACTTGGTTCATTACAAAATCATTAATTTTACTTGTTGTATCTGATTAGTTTTTCATTATTTTGATCACATTTTAGCTTTTTAAAAGTTTACAAATCCATGTATTTCATAAATAATTGTGATATTGTATTGTGTATTTTATATTTTGTTATAAGTTTATTGCTTGCATGCATTATTCGTGTTTATATTGATTTGTAGAACAAACTGGTACTGTCTCTCTAAGAAAACCGGACGATCTGTATAGAGCGTTTGTAAATTAGCGTATATTTCCAAGAGAGTACTCGAATGACTTTACCTAATCCCTGCTATGCATGGTTTGAATGAAATGTTCTTTTTTTCCTTTTGATAAAATACTGACTGTATAGACTGTATATGTTCAATGATAACATGGCTCCAGACTGCGACTAAAATGGTCGCAAATGCGACCAACAATTATTGATTGCAACAATAATTAAAACATTTTGTCACCACAGGCGACAGTCAGGCTCTGTGCATTCATATGCGGTTTTATCAAATATTATCTTGTGAGTTACTGAATAGATCTTTAGAGAACACACCACCAGAGTATCTCGAGCTGCTTTTTACCCATTTTGTTATGATGAGCTCGCTGCACCGCACGCAACAACAAACCCAGCGCGAGCGAGTCATGACAAAATGACACTTTTTTTTTTTTTGCATTAATCATTTTTTTTTTTTTTTTTTGGCTTGCAAATCATCCGTCACTAAGCTCACAACTGGGAGCGCAGAAATTTAAAAATAGGAGTCCAGTGTGTATTTTGGGTTTCTTTATAATTAAAAGTCCTGCAATATATATATATATATATGTGAGATCCAGCTTTTGACACTTAAGGGACTCATAAACCACTATTGCACAAGGTGCAAACATTCATTGAATCTCAAGAAGGCAACATACTACTATATGTATACTATACTTTGTTAATATCTGCTTATGTAGATTCTGAAGGGCAGTACTAAATAAAAATTAAAAATGTATCTCTTATATTTGTATAAATTATGAAAGGGGTGTGAACATTGAGACGACATGGGGAATGCAAACTTGCGGATCTTCTCAACAATTTATACTGTTTAGTAAACCTCCGATTAATGAATTATTAGCTGTCTTTTCTTCAGCTTTCTATCTTGGTTCTGAATAACAATCTAAACCGAGCATTAAAAACAGCCATTTGGCTCATTAATGTCTCAACACACAGTGAAAGGATCTCGATACTAAACGTCTTCACCACTATACTTACTAATCAATAACTGGTGAGTGACATCTAAACATTCACCAGCCAGTGGCTAACCATAGACATTTTAAGTTGCATAACAAAAAATTTGGTTGCATTTGGTGATTTTACTCGCATTGTAGAATGCAAAGACTGTTCCGCATAGAGTAAAATATTGATCTTGGGATTCAAGAATCGTTATCGATATAAAGATCACTCATATGAAAATCTGGATGCATCAGAAAATCTGTATTTTTACCCAGTCCTATCCCTGCATCTAATCTATCAACTTTAGGTACATATGTTTTTTTTTGTTAATTTCATTCCTTTTGTCCTCCAGAGAGCCACTAACCTGGAAAACAGCACATACGACCTGTACTCCATTCCCAGAGAGAGCGACACACAGAATCCTGATGGTAAACTTTTGCTATTTTAAACACTGATTTCCAAAGCCAATCTGAAGTCAGCACTAAAGTACTCAACAAATTGATTAGCGGTTTTCAGTCTTGCTTAATTGTTCTCTGTTTGTAGCTCCTGAGGGGAAGCGCTCCTCTGGCCTGACTGCAGTTTGGGTTGCCAGGAACCGGTTTGCCGTGCTCGATCGCATGCACTCAGTAAGTGAATGATAGTAACATGCTGTTTAAAATGTAATAGTTTTGAATCTATAAGTGATTCATGATGACTGAGATCATGCATGCAAATATGTGTACTCAAGTTTTATTTAGTTTTTTCATCCTCACTCTTATCCCACCTCAGCTGCTGATTAAGAACCTCAAGAATGAGATTGTGAAGAAGGTACAGGTACCGAGTTGCGAGGAGATCTTCTACGCTGGAACAGGATCCTTGTTGCTGCGAGATGCTGATGGAGTCACTCTGTTTGACGTGCAGCAGAAGCGCTCCCTCGCCACAGTTAAAATTGCTAAAGTCAAATATGTGGTGTGGAGCACTGATGCCAACCATGTGGCTTTGCTGGCCAAACACGGTACAGCAACACCACTAATTGATTGAATACATGGCGATCAAGTATCTTCTCTAAATAAGGAGACTATAATATGTTGAATACTTTGAATTATTTTCCTGGTATGTAAGCAATAACCTGTATTGGATCTGTAAATTAATCTGACCCTCTGCTCTGGTCCTTTAAGCCATCATGATCTGCAACAAGAAGTTGGAGAGCCTGTGCAACATCCATGAGAACATCAGAGTGAAGAGTGGTGCCTGGGCTGAAAATGAAGTCTTCATCTACACCACCTCCAACCACATCAAATATGCTCTTACTTCCGGGTATTGTACCATAGCTAAACCCTACAAATGTTGTTGTGAAGACTTACTTTTGCATCTTTTCAGCCATTTCTGCAAACCTGAAACCAGTATTTTTCAACTCTTTCAAACGCTCACAGTGATCATGGTATAATTCGTACATTGGATCTACCCATCTATGTGACCAGAGTTAGAGGCAACAGTGTCTACTGTCTGGATCGTGAGTGCAGACCACGAGTGCTCAACATTGACCCCACAGAGTACAAATTCAAACTGGCTCTGGTCAATCGTAAATACGAGGAGGTTAGTGTGTATTCTCAGTGGGGATGCACCAATTCCACTCTGATATCTGAAATCTCAGTATCTCCCTATCCGATACCAGTGTTGTTGTTTTTTTGCATATCAGTTTAGAATATCTTTACTTTTTGTGTGAACTAATTGGGAGTACTATTTTATATGTAAAGAAACACAAACCTCTAACAATACATTATTTCAATATGAAGGTTAAGCCTATTTAAAAAAAAAAAAATGAAAGTTTTTAATAGTCTTCTGGATAATGTAGCAGCAAAATTAATTCAAAAAGAATCAATTTGTATTTATTTTTTTGCAAAAAAAATTCAACTTGTGTCTGGACTTTAAAGGATTTCGATATTTTTTTGTTCTGTTTAGTTGTAAGATATCAGTTCACTTTTCGTTCAGTTATTATTTGGAACCCATTCAACTTGAATATTATAATTTGTAAACAAATATTACAAAATTATAATTTTTTATTATTATTGATTTTAGGAAATTAAATACAACAGTAATGTATTTTAATCGTGCACCTTTAAAATTAAAAACCTCAGGATTTTATTTTGACATTCTGAACTCTCCGTGAAGTCCTGTACTTGTCTGTTTGTAGGCAAGTCCACCGTAGTTTAATTCACTTATTCATATTCTGGTAAAATGCTCTTCTGGTGCCGTTCTAAATGTATATTGTACAGTGCTGCTTGAAAGTATGTGAACTTTTTGAGCATTTTGGAGTTTTCTATTGTTTTACCATTATTTCTTTATTTAATCAGAACCAGTATTTTATTTTATTTGAAATAACAAGTCTATGTTTATCAATTCCATATACTATTTGTGAGGAAATCAATAGACTAAATTAAACATATATATTTTTATGTAAACATTTGTAGGTGCAAAACAGGTAAATACAATTTGGTGGGACAAAACTGGTGGCTAAATTAACCAATGAAATGAGAGCTCTTTGGGGAAGAAATTGGGCAGCACTGATTGAAAAACCAGGTCAGTTTAGTCTTACCAAAGTGAACCCATACAGGTCAATCATGCCGAGAGGAAAAATCTCAGAGGACCTCAGGAAGAGGGTAGTGACAGCACATTTGTCTGGGGAAAGCTATAAAATCATCAAACAATTTGAGCTACCGTGAGGTAGATCATCTACAAATTGAGAGCACTGAAATTTACTGCAACTCTGCCTAGAAGTGGACGACATTCTAAAATATCTGCAAGAGCTGCAAGAAAAGTGACCTCTCTTGCTGCATCTGGGACATATGTGCATGCTTCCACAATAAGAAGAGGGTTGCTAGGAAAAAGCCTCGGCTCTCAAAAAAAGAACAAAGCTGCCCGTCTCATTTTTGCCAAAGAGTACCTGGAGAAACCTGAAGCTTTCTGGAAGTCCATTCTGTGGACAGATGAGTCCAAAATTGAACTGTTTGGTCACAACCAAAACCGCAACCTTTGGCAAAAAGTCAACACTGCATACCACCATAAGAACCTTCTCCCAACAGTGAAGCATGGTGGTGGGAACATTAAGATCTGGGCCTTCTTTTCATCCTCGGGACCTGGACAACTCCACATAGTCCAGAGAATCATGAATTCTGAGGAATATTTTAAAATCCTGGAACATAACCTCAAGCCGTCAGTTGTGAAGTTAAAGCTTGGCCGAAAAATGGATCATGATACATGATAATGATCTGAAGCATTTCAGCAAAACAACCAAAGTGGAAGAAAAAGATTAGTGTTTTGGATTGGCCCAGTCAATGTCCGGACATGAATCCAATTGAAATGCTGTGGCAGGACTTGAAGTGGGCAGTCCATGCCAGACGCCCATCCAACCTCACCTTGCATTCTGCAAGGAGGAGTAGGCAAAAATCCCCCAAAGCAGATGTGAGAGACTGATTTATTCACTACAGAAACCATTTGGTTGAGGTTATTGCTGCGAAAGGAGGTGCAATACCCTATTTACTGAAGGGGGTCACATATTTTTGCACCCATTAAATCTGTGTTTTTGTTAAATCAACCACTTTCGTTAAATAAACAATGACAATATATCATTTTCGTTTGAGTCCATTATTTGGAATGTCAGGAATTATGAAATTATTAGGAATTATTTGGGATTATGAATTGGGGTATAGATTAACATTTAATAAGGTTATTAATAGAGTTCACAAACTTTTGAGCAGCACTGTAAGTGAACTGAACTATTGAGCATCTACATCTGAGATGTTGTTCGTGAGTAGCACTCAAATATTGCGCACCGCGTGAAGGCTGAAAATAGCTGCGAGTTCATCACCAGTCCGTCTAAAATGCCAGTATTGGAGCCGATACCGATCCAGGTATTGGATTGTTGCATCCCCAATTCTCAGCATTTTTATCTTGAATCTCTTGTTTTCTGCTTCTAAATATAATCTCTTTTTATATATATATATTTTTCCACCCATAAATTCCTCAGGTTCTTCATATGGTGCGCAATGCTAAACTGGTTGGCCAGTCCATCATTGCCTACCTGCAGAAGAAGGGCTACCCAGAGGTTGCCCTACACTTCGTAAAGGACGAAAAGACTCGCTTCAGTTTGGCACTGGAGTGTGGAAACATTGAGGTATGCAGGAGAAACATTTATGGAGGCTGAAGTGAAGGCTTCATTACTTTCACCATTAAACTTCAGCATGGATTTGTCTCTGTTCCTGCAGGTGGCGCTGGAGGCTGCAAAAGCCCTGGATGAACGTAGCTGTTGGGAGCGTCTCGGTGAGGCTGCTCTTCTACAGGGTCATCACCAGGTGGTGGAGATGTGCTATCAGAGAACCAAGAACTTTGACAAGCTCACCTTCTTGTATCTCATCACTGGCAACCTGGCCAAGCTGAGGAAGATGATGAAGATAGGTGAGAATTGAAGAGCAAGTATGTGCATGAAAGGGATTCTTAAGGATTGTTTTAATACAATTTCTGTTTGTGTTACAGCTGAGATAAGAAAGGACATGAGTGGACATTATCAGGGCGCTCTCTACCTGGGTGATGTCAGTGAGCGTGTGCGAATCTTGAAGAACTGTGGACAGAGTGAGTAATGTCACTGCTACTTCCTAGACAATCTTGATTGCCGCAAATGGTTGATTTTAACGAATATGACCATAATCTCAATGAAGTCTAACACATGTTCTCAGAGTCTCTGGCTTACCTGACTGCTGCCACTCATGGGATGGATGAGGAGGCGGAGGCCCTTAAAGAGACATTTGACCTGGAGAAAGAAATGGTATGATCTGTTGTTTATACCATCAGAGACCAACACCTATGAACATTTGTAGATGCTCAGAATGAATGAGTGGTGGAATCCTTCCATGTGCAGGTGCCAGAGGTGGATCACAATGCTCAGATGTTGCAGCCACCACCTCCCATCAACCCCCTGGACACTAACTGGCCTCTGCTCACTGTCTCCAAGGGATTCTTTGAGGGAGCCATTGCTGCCAAAGGTGACAGAGTGTCCTGGGACACTTTGCATGTTACCAGAGCTTATGAAGTTTGATGGATCTAATTTTGGAAGAATAACTCTATGTTTGTGATTTGACAAGGACGAGCTGGACAGATGGTTGCTGACCTGGATATGGATACTCCAGGAGAAAGCTGGGGAGAGGATGCAGAACTTCGTCTAGATGAAGGTATTCATTTTTCTTGTAGTAAAAAAAAAATTAAAGAGTCAAACATCACTTACTATTGGACATATTTGGGCTTAGGGATTTGAACAAAGCCCTCACTAAATTATTAACTTGTGCTATCGCTTTTCTATGCTATCGGACTTAAGGGGTTAATTAAAATTTTTGGGTGAACTATCTTATCATTTACACACCCTCGTGCCATCCCAGGCGTGTATGACTTTGTTTCTTCTGCAGAACACAATGAAGAAATTCTCAGCTCTGTAGATCCATGTAATGCAAGTGAATGGTAACATAAACTTTATAGATCCAAAAAGCACAAAGGCAGCATAAAAGTAATCCATATGCCTCCAGTGTTTTAATCCATGTAGCATTCTGTGCATGTGTCAAGCACTAGGAAGTGTAATCGAGCTTGAAATTATGTCTAGAGACTGCAATGGCAAGATGTACAGTGAAAAAGTAGTTACAATTTGGTCTAAACTGATTTGACCACTTCAAAGGACTTTGATTAAACCATTGGAGTCATATGGATTACTTTTATTCTGCATTTATATGCTTTTTGGAGCTTCAAAGTTTTGGTGACTATTGACTATATGGACTTACCGATTTGAGATATTCTTCTCAAAATCTTTGTGTTCTGCAGAAGAAAGCACATTTGGGATGGCATAAGGGTGAGTAAATAATGAGAATTTTCATTTTGGGTGAACTGTTCCTTTAAGATTTTTGTCCTGGTGGATGAAAAAACAGATGGGGAAAAAATCCCAAAAATTGAGCCTTTTTTCCACTCATCCCTCATGGTTTCTATTTTCAGATGGATTTATGGATGCTCAAGAGGGATTGGGAGATGAGGGAGCAATTGGAAAAGAGGAAGGTGGAGGCTGGGATGTTGAGGAAGATCTGGACCTTCCTCCAGAACTGGTGAGTGCCCAGTCTTTTGTAGAAGTGCAATGAAAATTATGTCAGTCTCAAATAATGATGTCCATAATTGGGCATAAACAGCAATCTAAGTAACCCCATTTTATTCCCCCCTCATGCAATAGGATCTACCTGCTGTTGGTGGAGGTGGTGCAGAGGGAGAAGGTTTCTTTGTGCCACCCACCAAGGGAACATGTCCCACCCAGATGTGGTGCAACAACTCTCAGCTGGCTGTGGATCACATGCTAGCTGGATCCTTTGAAACATCTATGAGGGTAAAGATGATTTCACAATTCTAAATAGTCACTTTCTCACGGTGGCGTTTGACAAAGACCGAACTGACTTTCTACCATGGCATCTCAGGTTTTTGAGACCGAAAGGAATAACGTAATGAACAATCTACAAAAGTTAATTTTACAGGGTTCTCACATTCATGGAAAAGCTGGAAATATCAGGGAATTTTAAAATGGTGATTTCCAGTCCTGAAAAAGCCATGGGAAATGAATATAATCTTATAAATCATGGAATTTCTATAGTGAATATAAATTTAGCTCTTGTTATGTTCAGCTCTAAAATGTTTCATCACTGTTGTTCCATTCATATCTTTGTTTGGACATTTTTGTGTCTTACTGGAGACAATGGATTGGTACCTGACATACAAATAGAAAACGGCATCAACAATCACCATGAAAGTTGATTTAAAAAAACAAATCCTCATCCAGTTGTCATAAAAGACTGGAAATTGCATGGAAAATACATTGAAATGTATTGGTAAACAGGAGTGGGAACTCTGTATGTAGTTAATTTTTTCTTTGCTATCTCTGATACTCTTTCTTTCATTGTATGTTCCACAGCTACTTCACGACCAGGTCGGTGTGGTTCAATTTGGGCCCTATAAGCAACTCTTCATGCAGACTCTGTCTCGTGGCCGCACCTGTTACCTGGGCCTGCCATGTCTGCCCTGCCTGCACAGTTACCCCCAGAGGAACTGGAAGGATGCTGGGGCTAAAGGGGGTCTACCTGCAGTGGGCTTGCGTCTCTCCGACCTCATTTCACGGCTGCAGCAGTGCTATCAGCTGACCACATCAGGACGCTTCGAGGAAGCTGTTGAACGTTTCAGAGCCATTCTGCTCTCTGTACCCCTGCTTGTAGTTGACAACAAACAAGAGATCGCCGAGGTGTGTGATTTTGATTGGGGTTTGATTCAGGAGTAGTTGTTTTGTACCGGGTTGTATTATTAAACTTCCTTTTTACTTTGACTCAGGCACAGCAGCTGATAACTATCTGCAAGGAGTATATTATCGGCCTTACCATGGAGACCGAGAGGAAGAAACTTCCAAAAGACACTCTAGATCAACAGAAGAGGCTGTGTGAGGTATGTGCACTATTTTCAAATGGGTTTTATGAATGTGTAAGGACTTGGTGTTGTCTTTACATATATTAATGTTTCTCGTGTGTGTGTGTGTTTGCACGCGTGTGTGTGTATTAGATGGCAGCTTATTTCACACACTGCAGTCTGCAGCCTGTCCACATGGTGTTGGTGTTGAGAACAGCACTTAATCTTTTCTTCAAACTCCGTAACTTCAAAACCGCAGCGGGATTTTCTCGCCGTCTACTCGAGCTTGGCCCCAAACCAGAAGTGGCACAACAGGTAAGAGATAATGTTTAGGGGTTACACTTTGGGAACAAGATTAACCCTGGAAGTTATATATATATAAAAAAAGTTGTCTTTTAAGGGTCGGATTTGGGCGAGTGTGTTAGAATTGTTTGTAGCTTAATTTTAAGAACACGGTATATGGTTTGTTCTAATTTGGAAAGCTGTATTTAAGTGTCTCAACATGATAGAAGCCTAGTGGACACTAGAATACATGACTCAAGCTCATCTCCTGTGAGGTTTTGAGTCTGCAACTGGTCTGGGACAAAAAGTTTCAGATCTCACGACGAACCGTTGTGTTATGCGCACTCCTGCGACATGTAGAGACTAGTCGCAGACGCTATGACAGATTTCAAATCAGCTAGATATCTAGATGTCTTATCGTCAGGTGTGCGCACTGTCCCGACGACTGAAAGACACAGAGTCCACAGCCAATGTAATATAGAGAGAGTGCAAAAAAGAGCAAGGTATAGGGAAACGGGATAGAGAAAATAATTAGAAAATAAAATAGAACATCACCCACATCTGCTTATCCGGTGGCTATTTTTTATAAATATTTTTTCCTTTGCAAGTTAAGAGCAAATAAGCTCTGTTGAAAAAGCAGAGCCAAGGTATTGGGTAGCAGGAGACAAAAATTATTGGAAAATAAAATAAAATATCACCCACATCTGCCTACCCTCTTTGATTATTTTTAGCTGTTTTTCTTATTTTGCTTTCCTTTGCAAATGGTTCCAATAAGTGCAAAAACGAGCACTAACCACTCTTTCCCCTTGAAATCCAAACACAAGTGGTCAAAAGAGATGACCAGGTGTAACGGTTATGTCTCACTTGTACACTAGTGATCAGATCACCCAAAACGCTTCTTAAAGGAATAGTTCACCCAAAAATGAAAATGTACTTTCTCACTCTCATGCCATCCCAGATGTATGTCTTTCTTCAGCAGAACACAAAGATTTTTGAAAAAATATCTCAGCTCTGTAGTTTCATACAATGCAAGTGAATGAAGATCAGACCATTCTAGCTCCAAATATCACAAATGAAACATAGGAGTAATCCATAAATCTCCAGTGTTTAAATCCATGTCTTCAGAAGCTATATGTGTGGGTGTGAAACTGTTAAAAATGTAAGTTCTTTTTTTTTTTAACTCTAAATATCCACTTTTACGTCTGAAAGTCACACGTGATGCCTGTTACATCTGTTACATCTTAAAGTGAAAGTTACAGTGGAGATTTTGAGTAAAAAAGGACTTAAATATTGTTCTGTTTCTCACCCACACCTGTCATATTGCTTTTTTTTAATGGATTTAACCACTGGAGTCGTATCAGTTATGTTTATGTTGACTGTCTGTGATTTTTTTTTTTTGGAGCTACAAAGATCTGATCACCATTCACTTACATTGAATAGGCCTACAGAGCTGAGATATTCTTCTAAAAATCTTAATTTGTGTTCTGCTGAAGAATTCAAGTCATACACATCTGGGATATCATTAGGGTGAGTAACTGATATGAGAATTTTCATTTTTGGGTTAACTATCCCTTTAATACCAGGTGCACAGGGTCTCAGTTGAGGACGTGTTGTCGATGCAACCAGTCTGCGATCAGCAGTGTAGAGTGTGTGCAACAGCACGATGGAAAACAAGACTGTGAGTTGCAGGGTGCCGACTGCACGTCATGTTGTGTACTTGCACAAGTACATCCTGGATTAACATCCTTTGGTCCTGGAACATTCCTATCAAACAATAATAGGCCAGTTCATCCAAAAATTATTCTTTACTCACCCTCATACTGTCCCATACTTGCATACTTTGCACAAAGATATTTGGAAGGATATTTTGGTTTTGTCCAGTCGGGTCCATAACTTTCAAACTCCAAAAAATGTCCTTATTCACAAAGTCTTGACATCTGCTGTGTCCTTGGCAATTGCATATTCATGAGAGAAGCTCATTCACACTTCCTCGTGCTTGACTCATGCAGGTGTACTGTGTGCGTTGAATGTAAGGGAGCCTATTGACTTGTATTGATGATATACACCTAAAGTATTCTTCGAAATTTCTTCATTTGTGTTCCGCACTAGAAAGTCATAGACCTTTGAGACCGCATAAAGATGAGTAAATAATGAGTAATCGTGTGATAAATTGATGAGATTGTTCTTTAATCCCCTGACCTGATGTTGATGCACCAGGAACATGCCTTGTTTAAAGGGATTTTCCTAAGTGTGTTATAAGGTTTGTCTTGGATGCAATTTAGATTTTTTTTTCCCCCTTTGCCCATGACCTGATGTTCCCCCTTTATTTGCTTTCTTAGACACGAAAGATTCTTGCAGCATGTGAGAAGAACTTGACAGATGCGCATCAACTGAACTACGACCCCCACAATCCCTTCGACATCTGCGCTGCCTCTTACACTCCCCTGTACCGTGGGCGGCCAGTAGAGAAATGTCCCCTGTCTGGAGCCTGCTACTGCCCCAAATACAAAGGAGAGGTCTGCAGGGTCACACAGGTTGGTGCTCAGTCCTCATAATGCCTACTTAGAGTACTTATAATGCAAACTACTGCACAGTTACAGAACTTTATTGAAGGAAACTCTTATCTGATTAGTATGTGATGAGTAATTAGAAGAAAGAAGCGTTGTTCTGATCATGGAATGCTATTAACTGAAGAATTTGAAGTTTCTCTCTCAATTTCAGAAGCTCCAATTCTCTCTTTTGTTTCTTAGGTAACTGAGATCGGTAAAGATGTGATTGGATTACGTGTCAGCCCACTGCAGTTCCGCTGAGCAAATTGCGTCAGCATGAATGAAAAACGGACATGCTTCTTTCTTGCATTCTATTTTCCTTTTAGAAGATGAAGTACCTTAAAACTTTCATGTGATCTGAGCTAAAGAAAATGAGAGAAAATACCTTATGTAACTTCTGTCTGTGAGTGTCCTTTGCATTATTCTATATGAGGTCTCTATAAAATATCTTTACACTCAACTAACAGAGGGTTTGTTAACCTTCTTTAATCTCTGTACACCTTTAACACTGTCAAAACTGCATTCTCATGCCATATAAGCATACTGCAACTCAAGCTTTGCTTTCCTGTCAAACTCTTGATATATTGAAATAAAATTATGGTAAATAAGTTGTACCACATATTATTTTCTTCCCCATAAAAAGATCAAATCAAAGTGAGCAGCTCAGTAGACAAATTCACATGGTTTTAGTTGGTGTGCTGTAATATATTTTGATCATGTGGAAACTTGTGCTTTTTCATTTCTGTACAAAAAAATCCTAAAAAACATTGAATAAATCCATGAGTCCATGCCCAATTTAGGAAGAAAAAATCCATACTGGATTTCAACCCAAAGCATCTCAACACTAAACTGAAGATTTTCCTCATGCTGTTATTCAAAGGCCTTTGTCACAGCCCTGCTGTCTGCTTAAGATCATCCGACTCACGTCAATGTTATTACTTGTAAAAACCTCTCTTCCATGGTCAATGGTGGCAGCAGGTAGGGATCGGGTGCGGCCTAGAATCCAAGCAAAGTCAACATGAAACAGTCTCAAGACATCAGTGCATGAATAGACCAGTGCTGAATTTTCATAGTCAGTAGACAGAATCCAGTATGGAGTGTAGGGCAAAACTGTCAATGAAAGTAGA
This sequence comes from Xyrauchen texanus, assembly GCF_025860055.1. NCBI lineage: Eukaryota > Metazoa > Chordata > Actinopteri > Cypriniformes > Catostomidae > Xyrauchen > Xyrauchen texanus. Next base: position 15,141,830 of record NC_068281.1, on the reverse strand, counting down.
GGGATACATCATGAGAGATTATTTAAGTGAGGTCAGTTCTTATCAGGTCAGTGCTGCTCCACAAAAGGAGATTACTTTTTAGTAAAACACAAGAATGTCACATTTGATCTATTGAAAGATGAAAGCTATATCCAATAAAGAAAATGTATTCATCAACATGATTCCTACCATAAGAGAAACTGATTTCAAGCTTTGCTGGATTTTTCTTATCTTCCACCACAGCTGTTCCTTCAATTTTTCTAAGCTCACCTTTTCTAAAACATCAGAGAACTTAAGTTAACAATAATAAGAGGTAGAGTAATAACATTTAGTTCTGATCCTCAAATTTTATTGTCTGTGTTCCCTTTTTGTTTATTGCTCATTTTGATTTCTCACTGATTCATTCAGGGGGGATTTCTGCAGATTACATCTTTACGCTGCAAATGAGCATTTTGTTTTTTCAAACAAACACCGGTTTGAAACTGGAGGATGAGAACAATTAAAACTAACATTTAGTTTTGTCTGAAATGTAAGTCATTCAAAATTATTGACTTGTTTCTTGAACTGTTGTATAAAAGATATGTTGCACTTGGAAATGTCTTGTTTGGTCAGAATATTACCAACCCTGTGATAACCTGTGGCATGAGGCCACTGATTCAGAACAACAGCACTCTTGCTCGTGTGACATTGCAATACATTAGTTAGGATCAAGAATGTAAATGCACAAAGAATCAGGAAGACCAAATGTAATCATATGTAATCCAATGAAAAGCACACATTGGTTGACCACTTATCTGAATGTTGTAGGTGTGGTTCAATAAAGCTTAATTAAAAAAATAAATAAAGTGATCCTCCAAATATCCTTGACAGACAAATAATGACTTTATGTATTGGTACTCACAGAATTTCAGAGCTCACCACATGGGCATTTCCATCCAACTTGAGAGTAAAGTTAGTCTCAATGCATCTCCCTTTCTCAAATTGTGCTGGTAGTTTGGTTATCTCAAACCATCTCCCCATAAACTGCAGTAGAATACAGAGAAGCCAACCAGTAAAGACCAAAACATAAATAAAGCTTTGACTGTGCCATATGTTGGGGAAGAACATGTTACCTTCTTTAGGTCAAAAGCAGGTTGGGTATCAGGCTCGGGGCATGGGCCTGGGTACCTGGGAATTAATGATGGGCAGAAAGAGAACACAAAAAGTGCCTTCATTTTCCTTGCAATAAAATTTACCACAGAAGAGGTCAGTAGCTGATGAAACAATAAGAGTAAGGGTGAACTTAATTTTTTTTTTAACTTTGCTCACAAAAAGAGCTGAAATGTTTCTTAAGATTCTAAAACTGCATAGGAATTAAAGCAGTATATCACATAATCCACATCTGTGGCTTCTAAGAAACAAACTATACCATTTTAAATTTTAGCCTATGCTTTTAAGACAACAGAATATAATCCTTACCTCTTAATGCCGTGTGGAATATGTAATGTTCTGTGGAGCACACAGTATTTATTTGAATCACTGTCTCTGGGATCAGGTGATCGCTGAAAAGAAGTGTCATGAAGGAGTCTTTGTGATGTCAGAGTTTATTTCCAACATGAAGCAAGTCATTAGGCTAATTGAAGTCATGAGGGGATGTTCCATTATGAATGATGTAACAAAACAATTGTATACATCTCTACAAAATGGTTTATCTTTTTTTCTTCTTCTTCACTGATCACAGAGTAGCTATTGCTTGATTCACTCAAACTTGTATTTGCCTAGTCTTAACTGTATTCCCCTGAGTCCCTTGGTGTTGCTTAGTTTAACTTATTTTTCACCTTAGATATGCAGATATTTGGGAAGTATTGTACTCTGTGGACCTCTCTGTGACATCTCTTAATATGGTTTTAGAGGATGGATTAAATTAATAATGGATAACTGTGAAAAGTCAATTTCTACAAAGCCATTGGTAACTGAAAATGAATGCTTTTGAATGTTGCTGCATCCATACCACCTAGGTATCAGTGTGTTAAAAAAAAAAAACACTGAGTGCATCTTTAAAGGGTCAGGGTAAAAATAGGACTTTTAATTAAAGGACTGCCACTCTGCGAATACTTGGCAAGAAATGATCCCGCAGGAACACCTTAGGATTCAGCCATAATAGTAATGAAAGGGAATCGCTTTGTCATGGGGTGCTACTTGGGTTGCCTACCCAGGTCCACTCTCCGTGAATTCATAATAAGTCAATCTAACATTGTGTTCCATTCAGAAGTAATCATCCCTTTGACCTATTCCCTTCAAAGACTTTACCCTCCACTGTGAGAACTTTAGAGGGCTGATAGGTGTCAGGCTACACTTATTAACTTACATTTTATGTCATTTGTATTGGAAGTTCTTTTTGGAATGGCCATACAGCATGGCAACCATGATTGTTCTCCCTTTAAAGTGCACTCTAATAAACTTTTTATTTTTTTAAGATTTACCCATTTCAGTTTTAATAACAGAATTCCATCAAATGTTATTGAGTAATCTTTAAATAAATACAATTTTAAAACTATGTTTTAAATTTTATTTAATTTAGTTTAAAAATTCAATTGGATGGAATTTTGTTATGAAATTCAAATGCATAAATCTTACAATTAGGTGGTCCCTCTAAAGACATCTTTTATACCATTTTGATCTATCCAATGAGAAGATCCTGTGGTGGACATTATGCTAAGAGAATATGTGAAGAGAATAAAAGATTTCTCTCTCTCACACTCACTCACTCTCTTATTCTCTCTCTCTTTTATAATTGATAATAGTTTTATTTCAAATTATTTAAGTTGTCTTATTTTACACCAACTGCCCACGTACTGACAACTGTATTGTAAATGCTTTTTCAAAACTTATGCAAGGGATCTGCTTATCTTCACAAAGTGTCCGCATGTGTAGCTGTATGTTTTGCATGTTGCAGGTGTTTTAGATAAGCCACCCAACACATGTCCATGTGCTTGCTGGTGGGATAGATTTAGTAAAGGACTCAACCTCATTTGTAAGACACAAACACAAAATTTGTGTTTGTGTGTGTGTGTGTGCAGGACTATGTCTAGAACGAATAAATGTAGAAACTTTTCTCTTAGAATTTAGAAAAAAAATATTAATTTATTTTTTCTTTGTTGTTTCAGATTGATATTGTTTTAGGCCAATTTATTTTGGATTTGTAGCATATATCATAACAAACGAATACATTATTAGCATTGTTTGTAACGTACTTGATTAAAATCATACTGCACTAAAATCAGGCTATAAATTGCGATTTGTACCAGTCTGCCAGGAAACAACATCTATTTTCAAGGGGTACCAGGCTGATACAATGAGTGCATCTGAGGAAGAACTAGTCGTTGAGAGTTTTGTATGAGGCTTAGAAGCAAGAATACTTGATTTCTAACTGTATATTCTGCTTTGCTATTTATGCATGGCTGTAAAATAATCTGTACTTATTACTTTCAGACAGACAGAACATCTACACACATTTCTCATATTTTGTTTCTTTGCATTCAGAACAGCCAGTCATGGGCCAACACAAATGTTGCACAATTGTTTGATCTCAATTGTGGTATCAACTATTTTAGATTTACCCAGCCCTAAAGAGTGCACATGATTATAAACATATTTTATATTAGTTCTGTTCATTTATTTATGTGTACAACTTTTTCTATTTTTAATGTGTCCTATCAGATCAATCAAAATGTTATTATCTTTGCAAAATGTATTGTAAGATCTTGTAAAGTAAGGAAAGAATTTGGCCAATAACATTCTGGTGGCACAGTCTCCATCCTGGAATGTTCTATTTACTCAACCTTCAGCATCTGTTTGAGCAGATGCCCAAATCCCCATATTTTCCCCAATCCTGTTCAAATAAGATAATGTTAGTTGAGGAGGTGTAGTTTAGTGATATAACAAATAGATGTGATGGCCTATAAATATACATTTTAGCTGGTGTTGTTTACATTAAACACAGGTTTTAGCCTTGAATCCAAACAGGTAAGATGAAGCCTAAATGGCTTTTACTTTTGCTTAATGGTTAATTCTGAAATGTCTATTTTTTTTGCCCAAAAATGTAAAACTACACATTTTCAGCATTGTAGGTAACATTATTAATTAAATTCTTGCAGAAAGATTTCTGCCTATGCTCATTAAATGTATCTCTTTTGCAGGTGAAACTGAGAGAATGCAAACTCTACAGGTTTTGTCTGTGACTCTGCTGTCTGTGCTGGCAGTCAGCGCTCATTCCATCGGATCAGGAGCATCCAGGAGTGAAACATTTTGTTTACAGGAACATATTATGATCATCTTGAACCATTAAAGCATAATTAATTAAGAAAAAAGATTAAATAAATAAAATAAATATAATAAATACAAAAGTTTCACGTTTGTGCTCTCTTAGTATGTGGGCAGATGGTACGAGGTCATGAAAATTCCATCAAAGTTCCAGTTAGGAGAGTGTTGTCAGGTTACTTATGCTCTGAGCGACGGTTTTGTGCTGGTTTGAAATAATGAGCTTCTGTAAGTCTGATTTGCATGTCAAGAGGAACAAAAATGTAAATAAAAAAGTCAATGCATTGAATGAAAATAAAGAAACAACAGTTTTGATAATATTCTGAATATTTTACAGTAAAAACATATTTTCACAATCTCTGCTGAGTTTACTTCACTATATCTGAATAACCTCACAGTCCTGATGGCACCATCAGCTTCACTGAGGGAACCGCCAAGATTGTAGATGAATCAGAGCCTGCCAAACTGGAAGTCAGCTTCTTTGAGGGCAAGTCTCACTAAGTATGGGGTTACTTTTACAGGGTTTTCTCTACTTCTTTTATCTAAGTTTCCTTTGACTTATTCATGATTTGTACTGTATGTTTCCACATTCAGATGCTCCTCCTGCCCCATACTGGGCTACCGATTATGACAACTACATGGTTTATGCCTGCCCTCGATCGCCATGTTGACTATGCCTGAATCATGAGGAGGACTCGTACGCTTCCCAAGGATACTGTCTCTGAGCTGCTAGACATTCTCAAATCTCATAGTGTCAATATCGACCTGTTCTCCGAGACTGACCAGAGACCAGAGCTGTGCAGTGGCCTTAATTTAAAACTGTATAAATATAAGCTCTAACTTCTAAAACAGATTTACAGCCAGTGCTTTGAATGCATATTTGCAATTTGTACTTTCCAACATCTGTTGAGTACAAATAAACTGAACATTTTCTTTACTGTCATGAAAGCAGCAAATGGTGATGTTGTTCCAATGCGCCAGTAAGATTTTGGGTGTGCCTATGGGGCTTTTTGTTTTTGCTTCTGTTCAGTTCTTTGTCAAGTGGCATTAAAAAAAAAAAAACAGATCTTGTTTGTCATTATTCTTAATTCAAGGTGGCTGACCATGTATTCAATTTAAGCTAATACTTTATTTTCATTAGATTTATGGGTCCCACTTTATATTAGGAGCCTTTAACTATGTTAAACTATGTACTTAAGCATTTGATACAATACAACTTATTATGTACATGTTGTTGCATTATACTTACATTTAAAGTACCAGCCTTTAATTACATTTGTACACCGTTAACCTTAACCCTAACCCTAAACCTAACCGTACCTCAACCTAAGTATCAGCAAATGTTAATATTGTAAGAATTTTGCAAAACAACATGTAGTTACACATTAAATACATTGTATTATATGTATTTGAATGTTATACATAGTATTTAAAGGCACCTACCTTAAATTGTGACTGATTTATGTATTTCAGATGTCACCTATCTTTTAATGCAGATGGTTGAATCTTGTCTATATGATATCTATAATGAGATAAAACATTTGTAAAAAAAAAAAAAAATCCTTATCCAGCAGAGTAAATTTACTGAGTCTGACTTCAACTAGTGCTATTATACCAAACAAAGACAATGGAAAATTTCTGCTTCACAAAATCGTCCTGACGTTAAAGACCTTGAAATGGGGACAACTCTTTATCTCTAACGTGTGAAGACAATACAGCACACAACATAAGATTATTCATTACAAGAGTAAGAAACAAAATAAAAGTATTAAGTAAAATTTTATATATAAAATTAATCTAAAGAAATAAGTAAAAATATGGCTGTGAGCAGCAATTAACTGGGTTCAATCGGTTTAAGCGCATGTGTAAAAAGGTATTGTTTTATTCAGCAAGCATGTAACCACCTAGATTATAGATGGACTAGACAATTTACAACCAATACAGCCAATTTACTTATGAAAAACAGTACGTGGTTTTTAAAACTTTTTAAGCTCATAGTGCCACCTATGGTCTGATCTTGTTTAGATTCATATGTCCTATGAGTTTTTGTTTAGGAATTATGGGCTTATTTGTGCACTTGACCACAGCCATTTTCTAAATGACACTGTTATAGCTACCCAAAGAATAATAATTATTATTATTGACCTACAGAGTCCAGAGAATTGTACTGCATTGGTTTTATTGAATTTGAGTGAAAAACCTAGGACTAGTTCATATTTTTATAATTATTGATAATCAGACTCCAGAGTATATTTCTTTCTTTCAAAAGTAGGTTTTTAACATTATCTGAAATATTTACCGAACGGTTTGACAGACATCAATGCTTCTTGAGGCAAAGTTGTTAAGAATGACAAGAGCTATCAGGTGATATATATTACTTGTTTTTTTCACAACTCTGCATTATATACGACCATTAACACCAACAAAAATCGTGATAGCACCACCTAGTGGCCGATTTTGTTAAAACTTTGCACAAACCTCTCAGACCAAGTCAAATATGTCCACTAAGTTTTGTTCTGATCGGTCATTGTTAACCTTGTGTAATGTGTAAGCTGCTTTAATTTGATTGGCTGATGTCGGACATATTTTTCAACATAATGTCCATATAGAAAATTATGGCAGCTGAGACAAGACACTCCTTCTTCCAATGTTTTTGCAGACCGTAGCTAGCTCGAAAGTTCAAAACCTTTTTGATAACTTTTGATATTGAGACTCCAATCGTTTGCCACTGGTTTGGTCCCGATCGGATGAAAAATCTAGGACTAGTTCACAAAAGTAGGTTTTATGAAAAATCCAAGATGTCGGAACATTTTTATAGTTTAGCGTTTTGATTGCTGTTGCGCCCCCTATTGACCGATTTGGCCGTGTCTGGGTTTCTGAGTAGTGAGCAATACTACTACCATCTGACCAAGTTTTAAGTCTCTATACGGTTTGCTCTGCCCGATCAGTTTTATGGCGGAATAATAATAATAATAATAATTATAATAATATATTTTTTTAACAATTACAACAGGGTTTCAGCACTAAGCGCTTGAACCCCTAAATATAAAGAATTAAAGAAACCAATGAAGTACAACACAGATGTGTTTGTTCTCTTGAAGCTGCACACATACTCAGATTGCCATTAAGAACTCAGATTAGATCTTAAGATTATTCATTTCAAATGATTTTTCAAAGCTTATGCAATGGATCTGTTTATCTTAACATTATGTCCGTATCCTCACGTGAGGCCAAATGTTTTGCATGTTGCAGGTGTTTTTGATAAGCCACCTAACACACTAACCGGGGGCGTCCATGTACTTGCTGGGGTGCTTCGAATATAGAACAGGATTCACGTGTGACTCGACCTCCTGTTGAGGAACCAAAGACTCATGTTTTCATGGCATACCCCTTTCATAAGCAACAAATAAACAGAAAAATGTGCACATGTTTATCATGTCTTAAAAAGAAATCTTAAACAGAACAAAACATTTTTATATAACATCCTGTATTTATGTAACATTCTTAGGAGAATCAAAAGTCAAGGAGAATAACAAAAAAGAGGAATATATTTGGATAAACCTAGACACTTGAAATCAACTAAATTGAGAAACCTGGACAAGAAGGGCTATTGCCAGTAACCAAGTGACTTTTATAACACTGAAAGCTCTGCAGAGCTCTTTGACCTAAGTGAAAGTAACTGTCTTAAGAAAAATATGGTCTTGTATGCAGAATATGAAGCCGATGATGACAATGATGTGATGATCATGCTTCATAAAATAAGGACAATTGTAGTTACCAGTGGTCAACAGATCACTGACCAATGACAATGATCTATTATTTTATTCAGTATCAATTTTATACATATTGAACAAATATAAATTGATCATGGGTCGGCATAATAATGTTTATGTAATGCAACTGAATGCCAAAAGAATAGTTCCACCAAAAACGACAATTCTCTCATGATTTACTCACCCTCCTGGTATCCCAGATGTGTATGACTTTCTTTCTTCTGCAGAACACAAATTAAGATATTTAGAAGAATATTTCAGCTCTATAGGTCCTTACAATGGAAGTGAATAGGTGACAAAATTTTGAAGCTCCAAAATCCACAAGGGAGCATAAAAGTAATCCATATGACTCCAGTGGTTAAATCCGTGTGTTCAGACACGATATGATAGGTGTGGGTGAGAAAAAGATCAATATTTAAGTCATTTTTTATCATACATTTTCCTCCCTGCCCAGAAGGAGGCGATATACATGAAGAATGTGAATCACCAAAAACAGAAGGAGAATATGAAAGTGAAGTGGACAATGACTGAGCAGGAAGGAGAATTTATAGTAAAAAAAAGGACTTAAATATTCATGTTTCTCGTCCCTATCATATCACTTCTGAAGATATGTATTTAGCCACCAGATTCGTCTGGAATACTTTTATGCAGGGGCGAAAATTTCATCAAAATGTTGGGGGGGACAATAAACATAACAATTCTCAAGAGCAATTTTTGAAGGGGACATCAAGGTTTTTTTTTGTTGTTGCCCCGTTTACATTTGTATTATTTTATTTCTTAAACAATTATTTTATATATATATTATATATTTTATTATACACTCACCTAAAGGATTATTAGGAATACCATACTAATACTGTGTTTGACCCCCTTTCGCCTTCAGAACTGCCTTAATTCTACGTGGCATTGATTCAACAAGGTGCTGAAAGCATTCTTTAGAAATGTTGGCCCATATTGATAGGATAGCATCTTGCAGTTGATGGAGATTTGTGGGATGCACATCAAGGGCACGAAGCTCCCGTTCCACCACATCCCAAAGATGCTCTATTGGGTTGAGATCTGGTGACTGTGGGGGCCATTTTTGTACAGTGAACTCATTGTCATGTTCAAGAAACCAATTTGAAATGATTCGAGCTTTGTGACATGGCGCATTATCCTGCTGGAAGTAGCCATCAGAGGATGGGTACATGGTGGCCATAAAGGGATGGACATGGTCAGAAACAATGCTCAGGTAGGCCGTGGCATTTAAACAATGCCCAGTTGGCACTAAGGGGCCTAAAGTGTGCCAAGAAAACATCCCCCACACCATTACACCACCACCAGCAGCCTGCACAGTGGTAACAAGGCATGATGGATCCATGTTCTCATTCTGTTTACGCCAAATTCTGACTCTACCATCTGAATGTCTCAACAGAAATCGAGACTCATCAGACCATCAGGAGATGAGTGGTACCCGGTGGGGTGTTCTGCTGTTGTAGCCCATCCGCCTCAAGGTTGTGCGTGTAGTGGCTTCACAAATGCTTTGCTGCATACCTCGGTTGTAACGAGTGGTTATTTCAGGCAAAGTTGCTCTTCTATCAGCTTGAATCAGTCAGCCCATTCTCCTCTGACCTCTAGCATCAACAAGGCATTTTCGCCCACAGGACTGCCGCATACTGGATGTTTTTCCCTTTTCGCACCATTCTTTGTAAACCCTAGAAATGGTTGTGCGTGAAAATCCCAGTAACTGAGCAGATTGTGAAATACTCAGACCGGCCCGTCTGGCACCAACAACCATGCCACGCTCAAAATTGCTTAAATCACCTTTCTTTCCCATTCTGACATTCAGTTTGGAGTTCAGGAGATTGTCTTGACCAGGACCACACCCCTAAATGCATTGAAGCAATTGCCATGTGATTGGTTGATTAGATAATTGCATTAATGAGAAATTGAACAGGTGTTCCTAATAATCCTTTAGGTGAGTGTATATCATTATATTATTTACAATACACATATTTTAATGATATTTTAGGGGGGGACAACCCTCAGATGGGGGGTCCTGACCCCAGCCCCGACCCCCGCGATTTCCGCGTATGCTTTTATGTTGCCCTTATGTGGATTTTGGAGCTTTACATTTTTGGCACCCATTCACATGCATTGCATAGACCTACAGAGCTGAAATATTCTACTTAAAATCTTTGTTTGTGTTCAGCAGATGAAAGAAAAACATACACATCTTTGAATTAATTAAATTATCATTTTCATTTTTGGGTGAAATATGCCTTTAATAAATAGTGTGCACAGTCAAGAACTATTGCGCAAAGGGTACTTTGGTGTCAATCGAAAATTGAAAACAAGTAGGCCTGTGCATGTAACATTAACTAATAAGCCCAGGTAGTAGAAGCAAGAACTAAGTCATGAACATTAATTAATTCTGATTGACTTACCCTAACTATAAACAGGCATATATTTGAAGGTATTGCATAAAAAGTGACATCATTATCCTTATTATTGAATATGCTGGTCATCTCGAGATCTAAAACTGTGTCACTGCATGGAAGGGTCCGCCTAGGTGTATTTGTATGACCTTTGATTTGCCCTCTATTTGAACAGATGCCAAGAGACCCAACTTTCCTAAATTATGTTTTGTAAGGGGGGTGGGATTTCATAATTCACCAAAAAAAGAACTCATGGCCTATATATATCTTTTTCACTGTTCTTTGCCTCAAACACAAGTTTAACAGGTAAGGTGAAGATCCTTTTTCTATTACCTTAGGACAAATCATATAATGTATAATATAAATGTACTGTATGATGCAAAAAATAGTTTCAGCTAATTTACAGCAAAACTGCTCTTTTTGCTTTTTATGTCTCATCAGGTGAAATTGAGAGAATGCAAACTCTACAGGTTCTGTCTCTGACTCTGCTGTCTGTGCTGGCAGTCAGCGCTCAGTCTATCGGATCAGGAACATGCCCACAACCTCCTGTTCAACAAAACTTTGATCCTACTAGGGTAAAAAAAATAAAAAATAATAAAATAATATTATATATATATATATATATATATATATATATATATATATATATATATATATATATATATATATATATATATATATATATATATTTATTTATTTTTTTTTTACTAATTATTTGGTTTTTAATATTTGGGACATACAGTAAACATAAACCATTTTAGCATAATGAATTTAGGAAAGAAGGACAAATAAATGATAATTCCACAAAAAAGAGGAAACATTCCTCCAGATTTTTGTTCATTTGAAGCATATTGGCCTTAACACAGCCTCAAAATTACTTTTTTTTATTTTCATGTTAGTCCATACTGCATTAAAAAATGTTAACAAAAAACATTTTTGATTAAAAAAAATATATTAGTATATATTAGAAATTAACATTAATTAAGATTAATAAATGCTGTAAAAGTATTGCTCATTGTTAGTTCATGTTAACTAATGTTATTAACTAATGCAATCAATTGGAACCTTATTATAAAGTAATTTTACAGAAATTACATAATTACTACATAATTTTACATTGTTTTGTCCTTTCATAGTATATGGGCAGATGGTATGAGATCATGAAGGTTCCAGCCCCATTCCAGTTAGGAGAGTGTTGCCAGGCAACTTATGCTCTGAGCGACGGTATTGTGCTGGTTCGAAATGAGGAGCTTCTGTAAGTACTGGTGGCTGGAATATTGGACACAAATACTTAATTAAATAAAAAAAAGTATAGAAATAAAATATGGATTTGCTTACATTCACAACAATATTATCCATTAAAAAAATTATATATATATATATATATATATATATATATATATATATATATATATATATATATATATATTAAACTCTTTGACTTTGACTAATTCCTTGTGCTTCACTACCCGAACAGTGCTAATGGAACTATCAACTTCATTGAGGGAACCGCCAAGATCGTAGATGAATCAGAGCCTGCCAAACTAGAGGTCAACTTCTTTGAAAGTAAGTCTAAACAAAGTACATTAAATTACTTTTATGAGGGCCAAAGTTTCTCTTAATTTTACAGCACTTTGGAAACGATTTTATTTGAATTTTTCATGATTACTGCTGTGTGTCCACTCTTAGATGCCCCTGGTGCCCCCTATTGGGTGCTGGCTACCGATTATGACAACTACACTCTGGTTTATGCCTGCTCTGATGTCCTTGGTCTCGTCCATGCTGAATTTGCCTGGATCATGAGCAGGACTCATACACTTCCTAAGGAGACAATCTCTGAGTTGATATACATTCTCAAATCTAATGGTGTTAATGTTCACAAGCTCACTGAGACTGACCAGAGACCAGAGCTGTGCAACCGCATGCCTTAATGCAGCTAGCTGCCTTGTATAATGATGAACCATTGGAGATGTGGTTTAATTATTTATAAAATACTAAATGAATGTAATAAGCTTCTGGGTGTGCCTCTGTGGCTTTGTTTTGTTTTTGCTTCTGTTGAGTCCTTCTCTTTGTCAATTAATATGAGAATGTTAATAAACAGAACTTATGATCAAATTTATGCATTTCTGTTAAATGTTGTCTACATATTATCTGCAGTATGCTGTAGTTAAATGAAGGCTTTGAACAGTGGAAAGGTTTTACAAACTGAGCTAATGTTGCACACAGTAACTTTTTGTTTGTGTCATCTTGGACTTACACTGACATCATATGGTGTGGATGCGGCATCATTCAAACACGTTTTTAGTTCAAGATTCCATTGTAGAAATTCACTATATACAGTCAGCCAGCATTAATTAAATCCGAGCAGTTTTCAACATGTGATCCTAACATGGTAGCCCCCATGAGGGGGGACCCTCTCCATGCAGAATAAAACATCTTATATAAGGTAACTGATAAAACTGGTATATTAATCTAATGTGAGTGCTCGTGATTTAATACATATATTTTAAAGTTAAAATGTATTTCTTAAGAAGTAAACCTTTTTATTTATTTTTTTTTTTAAAAAAAAAAAATACCAAGTGCACCTTTAAGGGCTGCTTTTTCCATTATATCCAGATATGTAAGCGCAGCGTAGGTCTAGCGGGAAGACTAGCAGCTGTTCATCATCACACCATTAGCTGGGTAATTCCTAGCCAATCGCATGTAAGCCATTGCTTTATAATTCTGCTCACAATATCACATTGCTGTTTCAGTGTGCTAACACGGCAACCTCCAGCACCACCAGTTGAGCCCTGTCCCGCACGAGGGTAGGCTCCTCGCCCCTGGCTCCTCTCTCCGGCAGGATATGACGGTTCCGAGTACAACTCCCTCGGACCGCCAGACAGGGCCTACGCCAAAGAGAGACATTACTTTCTGTTTTACATTCAACAAATAAATGGCATCTTAAACCTCACTCAAGCCTGCGTGTCTTCCCAATAGAAATATTGACACACTATGAAACAGCTAATGAGAGTGTTTTTTTTTTATTCCCTTTTCTGCCAATTTGGAATGCCCAATTCCCACTACTTAGTAGGTCCTTTTGATCCACTACCAAGTACTTTTAGGCCAGTATCGCTGATATAGATACCAATCAATTGAATTTTTACGAATTCTTTGGATAAAATTATAGGCCTAAGCAGAAAATTCTTAGGCTGGTTTGTTAACCTTTTAAAATATAGTAAGTATAAGCAACATAAAACCACAAAATTAATCATAGCTATTATTATATGGTTACAATTACTAAAACCAAGTTACAATATGGATACTACAGTAATGCTGTAGTAAAAATATGGTTAATTGTATCAAAACCTTGGTTACTGCCAAATAAAACTTGGTTACAGTCGTGGTTACTAATACAATATTGCTACAGTAAATTCATGGGTAGTTTTCATAAGGGTATCATTAATTAACGAGGAATATATCATTTTCAATGTTTTAACAACTCTGAATTTAAATAAGCCTGTAAAAATGGTCACACAAGCCCATTATAATACATGTCACGTCTAGGTTTTATCATTACTTATTGTGAATAACTCCAGATGCAGTTTTTCTGTCATTACCTCAGGAAAACACGGCTCACTCTTTGAACGAGCGCTGTGACTGAAAGCGTGAGAGGTGTCTGTGACTGCTGCTGTATTTGATCATTTCTGTGTCAACATGAGCGGAAGAAAAAATTGTTCCGGTGCCATTCAACAATTCGCTCATATAATTATTATTTTCCAATTCGACACTTATGAGATTCATTAATATTCATGTTATCTAAATAATAAGATCACTAGTTTAAAAAAAATCTCAACTACTCATGCTACTCTCCGCGATCCACACAAAATTCACCACCAGTCCCATTGAGAGGGAGAACCACTAATCACGACCACAGGTTATGTGACTCTACCCTCCCTAGCAACGGGGCCAATTTGGTTGCTTAAGAGACCTGGCTAGACAGCGAATGAGAATGTTAAATAATTAAGAGTCATTCATCATCATGCTTCAGAATGAAAAGAGTAAAATGTATTGTAATGGTGTTGAAATAATGGCTTTCTTCTTGGTGGCATTGAATTAGCAATCCTCTGGTTACCAGCCCTGAGCCTTAAAATGTAGCGACTTGTGACTGCATTTTTTGCATCAATGTTGAGGGAAAATGCCTCTAGAGAGACCTCTAGTGGTGTATTAGAGAAATGCAGCCTGTCGAATTTCTTCATTGGCGTGAGGCTCTACAAACACAATTTACCTTGGAGTCAAAAAGGTTAAGAACCACTCATCTAAAAGAGAACGCTTGTTGCTATGTTGAGTGTTGGTTAAATGAAACGTGCCAAGGCAAATTAATGTATGTTAATGAAGAAAGAGGTCCTGTTACCAAGGACCAAAACTGTTGCTGTTGTCTTCATTTTATTGGGCTGGTTGTTGAACCACTATATGATGTAGATCTACTGTGTTTAAACCGACAATATGTAGTAGATCAAAGGTGGAATCCACTTGTATTTACATCATAATTGCAACACTAACATCAACATTATTTCAGAAAGTCTTTGCAATGGCACAAATCAAATCATATGGCAGGATATTTAGTAAGTAATTAACCAAGTAACTATTTTTATATAAATGAGAGAATATCCTCTGTATGGGTGCTTAAGTAACACTATATAATAATAATTTTTTTAAAGACTATATTCTCAAGAATTCTTAATGTAATAATGTTTTGGACTCAACAGCAAGGGTGGGGCATATTGGACACATGGAAAAAAGTTTTCTGTAATGCAAAATGCAAAAATGTGTTTTCATGTAATGTTCCATTACATAGCCTTTAATGTAATGTTTTAGGACTGCAACAGTCAGTCAGTTTATTAGGATGTATCAGGATGTTTTATATAATTTTTCTGTCATTCATTTCATTTATTCTGTAACATTCAGCAAGATTGTAAATATTCAGCAATGTAGGCTTACTATAGGCTATGTATCTGTTTGAAAAGAAATTTGTGCAGCATCACTGAAAGCAAATGAGACCCTCTATAATACATAGCAAATATATTTAGCCTATTTTTAAGATTTACACATTTCAATTTCATTGTAAAATCCCATTGAATTTAATTGTTTAATTTTTAACTAAATTACCTGAATAAAAATGTAAATATTTTGTTTGTTATTGAATTTTTTTAAAGATTGCTCAATTCAGTGTGATGTAATCATCTAAAATTCACCTTGAGTGAAATTGCGTTTCTTTTCTTTATCGGTGTAAATGAAAGGGTCAGCCTAGGTGTGTTTATATAACCTTTGTTATGACACAAGCCCCCTGTATGAACAGATGCCAGAAGCCCCAAATTTCCCCAATCCTGTTTTGTTGACATCATCTAATTATAGTCAAGGGGTGGGGTTTACAAGCGTACTTCATTAAAAGAGAAGTCATTGCACTTATACATGTATATTTATACATCCATCTCTAGCATTCACACCTCACATTTAACACAAGTCCAAAAAGGTAAGACATGGATGTATTTTTCTATTGCTTTTGCACCGGAATTTAATGTGACAAATAGTTTCAAATAAAACTATTGCTATTTTTGCTCTGGATTTTTTCTTAAGGTGAAACAGAAAGAATGCAGTCTCTACATGTTCTGTCTCTGACTCTGCTGTCTGTGCTGGCAGTCAATGCGCTGTCCTTCCGGGCAGGAGGATGTCTTAAGCCTGCTGTTCAGGCCAACTTTGATCCTACTAGGGTTAATATAAGATCTTTAGGAAACATTTTAGAACTTTATTACATTTTATTATAACCACTTGTTCTTAACATGCACCTTTCACTAATTCATTAAACAGACCATTGCATTTATTCTGGCCTTAATCTCAAGGGTTCCGTTTGACAAAAGTGCTTAACTATTCAGAATATCAAATTATTACTACCAAACCAAGATGTCAGAAAAGCAGGATAGTATAGCTCTAGCTGTAGATAACTCTAGTTTTAAACAATTTCACATTTTAGTTTAAAATGAAATGTAATCTTTATTACTGAAATTTAGCTGAGGTGTCATTTCACACCGTTTTGTTCTTTCACAGTATGTGGGCAGATGGTATGAGATCCAGAAGCTTCCTGCACCCTACCAGTTAGGAGAGTGCACTCAGGCTACTTACACACTGAGCGACGGCATTGTCCTGGTCCTCAATGAGGAACTTCTGTAAGATCTGGTGACTTCATAAGTGATCAATATACCTTTTATTTATTATTTATTTATTTTTTTTAAAGAAGGTTACCAAATCAATTTTACCAAATACCAAATCAATTTTGATCCCTCCAAAGGGCTGATGGTACAATCAACTCTATTGAGGGCACAGCCCAGATCGTAGATGCATCTGAGCCTGCCAAGCTGGAGGTTCTCTTTCCAGGTCTTAAACAATACATCGTGTTTTTGCTGGATTTTAAAATGGCCTAATTTGGCTAATTTTGCATGTGCTTCATTTCAGGATCTCCTCCTGCCCCTTACTGGGTGCTTGCAACCGATTACGACAACTATAGCTTGGTTTATGGTTGTGCCGATTTCGGTGTCTTCCATTTGGACTTTGCCTGGATCCTGAGCAGGTCCCGCACACTTCCCAAAGAGACCATTTCTGAACTTCAAGGCATCCTCAAGTCCAGCGGTGTCAACGTTGAAAAGCTCACCGTGACTGACCAGAGACCAGAGCTATGCAGCGGCATGCCTTGATGGAGCTGCTATGGTCTGGGGTTGTGTTGTAGTCTCATGTATAATAATTACAAAATGAAATAAGAAATACATTGTCTTGGACAATTGTTTCAACCTGCCATCTGTGACATGAGAATGCAAATGTTAATAAAACTGCAGAGGAAATATAGGCCTAATGGTAATTATTGTACTGTTTACTTATTTTTTGTGACTGGCCATTAATTAATATGGGTGCATTCCAATTTCCAATGTTCTTTTTATTTCAGAGTCAAATGTGGATGTACTGTTAAGTACACCAGGGTATGGATGACCCTATAAACTCTAAGACTGATCAAATATCTATATGAAGAAGTAACTTCAATATACAGTATACCTAAATTGTTGTTAATGTTGTAGTTTGTTATATACATAAATAAACATCAGTTACCCAGCACGTTTAATACTTGCACAGATAAATACATTTTCTGGTGACATAAATCAATAACAACACACATTGCATGCCTTTCTTCAGATCATGGTAATACAAATTATGAACAAATGAGCACAGTGAAAAGTGAAATATACCTCACACAAAAAATGTGATATTGTGAAATGTGAAACTTTTTAATGTTATTAACAACCCACTGATTGGTAAAATTGAACTGAAAATTGCCACCCTTAATTAATTATTTATTTATTTAGTGGCACCAATTGTATTATTTTAAATTCAGAGTTCATAGGACTGGCTTTGTTGCTCACAAATTAGAAAAATTAAATCAGATTTAGTCCAATTAGTTCATATAGTCTAAGTAGGCTAATAATTGCATGTTCTTTGGGGAGGGGTGCACAGGTCATAGGTCATATATGTCTGAGGTCACTTTAACACTGACTTAAGTTTATTCATCTGTACAATTTCCAATTTGTTAAAGCCAACTAATCCCTTATGCTTTACCTCCAATCCGTCAGACTTTGCTAAAGGAATCTGTATACAGAGTGGTTTTGGGGTTAAACCCCACGTTATCCCTTTTCCTCACTGTGACTATAATACAGTGCACAAACAATTCGGGCAGAAATCCCTCTTAAATGAGCGGTTTTCATGCCTTAATACTCTAGTCTATCAATGTCTAAGCACTTTGTAAGTGATTTCTGCTCTTTTTGGTTGATATGAAACAACATGCAAAATGTTTGACTAATTATGGATCACAACAAACACTGTAAAATCCAAACATGTTTTCTTTTTTTAAATTATGTTTTGTGAAGTGGTAAATTAATTTAGTTAAGTGCACCAAATGTTGATTAATAGCAGTCAACACTATGAGAAATCTACCAGCATTTTGAGTAGATTCAACCTTTTTGAATTTTTAAAACTATATTTTTAAAGATACAGACATATATCATTCATATATATATATATAAATTTCAGATTTTTTGAGAATGAAGATTTAATTTATGTCTTTACAAAATCCAATTCTTTTGCTGAAATGTGACTTTCAAAAGAATTTTATCAATAAGACAAAATGTAAAGAACTGTCTAAAAATATTTTTCTTGTACAGAAAAACGTTTGGAGTGCATTTACTTACAAAAAGTCAGGGAACAATTTCCAAGCAGAAATTGCGGCTAATTTAACAAACCACATTATTTAAGTAAAGGTCACACACAATTTTAGTGGCTGTAATTAAAGTTTACTCTCAAGTATACACACAATACATTTTACTCACTCTTTAGGGCTTTTCACGCTTGAAATCGTTTACCCGGTTATTCTAAACCCCGGGTAAACAGAATCTTGGATTATCATGTTTCATGTTTCACACTGTTCATACTTTACCCTGGATCAGTAATTAATCTTGGGCATTCAAGTTGCGATGTTTCACACTGTACATTCATAAACCATGGGTTAATGTTCTTATTTGCATATTTCCGATCTCAATAAAAATGATTGGATGAATACAGCTCGCGACGGACATTCAAACATTCTGTATACCTTTGGCACCATAACACGTGGTTAAATCATGGTAGATATCGCGTTTGCCATTCGACTTTACCGGTGTTGTGCCGAAATCTGACTGCCCGCTACCTGATTAGCCCTTATCCCAAAGCCCATCCCTACACCCATCCCTAACCCTAAGCGTAGGATACTGATACACCTAACCCTAATCATAAGGATACTAGGGAGTCAAAATTTGGCACTACACCGGATTCCCTCAGACGGAGAATGTAAACAGCGCGTGAAAGTTTAAATGACGGTACAAAGCGCATGAATATTTAATTAAGTAAGTATTGAGTCTTTTTTTATTGGTTATCTGTTGCTAAACAACTTTCCGTAACATTCAAATACCGCATCGTTTCACAATGTATACCTTTGGCACCGAAATGTGGGTAAAAAGCGGCGCTAACCCCCTTTCAAAATTAGGTGTGAAACATTGATTTACCCGGGGTAAAAGCAGGGCTTAAAACGAAGATAACCCGGGGTCAATCGCAGTGTGAAAAGCCCCTTTGTCACTTATTGTTTGTACATACAAGTACATTAAATGCTGGAAACAACAGCTTCGAAAAGTTATGTAAAATTAATTTATTAATTTTTAATTATATTAAAATTAGAATAAACATATGACAAGGTTTCTACTTTAGAATTGATACAGTATGTTGAGGCATTTTAAAGAAAATCATAAATAATGTTAACTTATAAGGCAGAACATTCATTGCTACATGTTTGAATTGAGTACAAATGTAGAATTTACTTTATATTTTTAAGTTCATGCTTAAACTAACTTATTTAATGTTGAAAGTATTTAATCCTTTCAGCTAAATTTACTTTACAACAAAATAAATTTTATTTAGTGTACATGTTAATCAAAAAAAAATGTGTCTAGCAAGTAATAATTGTTACTTCAAATCATGTGTCATCAATAAACAACTACTTTTTTAAAACTGAATTTGGTTGAAATTAACCAAATAAAATAATAAAGCAAAAGCAGAAATAGGTGAGTAAGGCAACTGAAAGGCATTGTTTCCTGTAAATTCCTGTATGTTACATGTTTTCTGTATATTGAGATCTTTAATGTCATAATAGCATAAAACATGTGAGTAGATGATTATTTGGTAATGCCATCAATAAAGTTCAGATTCCTATAGCTTCACAATCATTTACTCATTTCTTACTAGCTTTGTATAGCAGAGGAGGAGGTGTGTGGGGACATTTATAATAATCAGTAAAACAGCTTTATCATCCCTCTGTCAGCTTATCTGTGCGGGAGGTGAATGCTTGCCACCAGTCTCTTCATGTCTGTGTCTATCCAAGAATCCGTTTTCTTGCAAAACAGTCATATGCCACCCAATTGTGCGCACACCTATCCCTGTACTAATTCCCCTGATCCTCTCAGTGTTAAAAAATATAAGTCTAGGAACTGCAGACTATGCTGTAAGCGGGTGGTGAGCACAAACTGTCAGATTAACAAGTCTGAGCACATGATCCTCCACAACATAGTAAGGCGCCCAGTGAGATCTGATAAAGACAAGTGAGTAACACTCTTACAATGATTTCTGTTAAACACACAAAAAAAACACTTGAAAGAAACATGCACTTCCAGCTTGCTTTGAGTTGAGTGTCATTTCCATGAAAAAGGAAGCTGAGCATTTAGGTGTCTTAAAGTGCTAACAGAGGATTACTGAGGTAAATGTTGAAAGAGGTTTAGCCACTGTGCTTAGGCAGTGCTCTTAATTACATTTCAACAGAGTGTCCAACGTGCAGTTGGACGAGAGATCATAGTGATGGTGGGGGGGGGGTCATGGATAAAGCCTGCTTAAGCCTAATAGAGATAACATGAATCTGTAATTAAAGGTCTTTTTTAGCTAAGACAAGGAGCTGGCACTTGTTGGCCAGGGCATCTGTAGGTTGGCGGCTAGACAAGCTTCCCTCAGAGGTGCTGAGTCTTCAGAGCTCTGGACTTTCTTGTTCAGCAGAGAACCTTCAAGTCTCTTACCGAGTTGGAATCGTAATTGTTTGGTATGCACAAGTTGTCAACTTGACAGAGAGCTTGGAGATATTCCCAATTCCCAGATTCAAAGGTGAGTCCACTGTCTGAACATTTTAATTCTAGTTTTAATAACTTCTTTCACTCTACCTTCCAGTGTTTGGATGCTAGTTTCTGCTCTTTGTTTTTGAGGTATGCTTTAAGGATTATAAACCATAAAGGGGAAAAAAATCTATGTTCATTTCACTTTAAAGAAAGTGTTATAAAAGTGTGCAACACATTGCTACTGTTAATCTTGAAACTTGGCATTGCAATATTGCAAATATGTTTGGCTCTTCTTTAAATTGCTTGAAATGTTCCTCATTTGTAAGTTGCTTCGGATAAAAGTGTCTGTTAAATGATTAAATGTAAAATTAATGTTACTATAAATGTATTTGCTGAATTGGGCCTATATTTGCACATTATAGAGCACATTCTAAATGTGTACTTTCTTTATATGTAAAAAGGCAGTAATGTAATGTTTTCTATCTGCCAAAGAGGTGATCAAGACACTTTGCCCTGTATCACTGCTCATATCTTTATATATGTCCCAGACTTGTATGTCTACCATTGGAATTATCTTGTGCCCTTACTATACAAAGGGAGTATATTAAACCAGTACATTAAACCAGATGATTATTATCTTCTCTACTATGACCTACCCAAACACAAGGCATGAAATAAGTTGTCAGCAGTTTTCTCTTAATGTATTCCTTTAATGAGATTAACCAGAAGCAAATCCACCCAGTTCAAGTCTGTGACTTGGATATGGCATCACTTGTCACATGCATGCCAGAAACTGCACTTGTTTTGGAAATATGCCCAATACTTAGGTTTTATGTATATGTTTAAGCCTAGAATTCATATGGTATTTTTTTGGCGATGGTCATATTTATCTCAAATGTCTGCAAATCATCAGGGCTAGCTGTCAGATAGATCCTTTATGATGGCAGATTTAACACTAATTAAAATGTGCTTGCACCTATAATTAATCATCTGAAACTACAATTTATTGTTACTCATTACAGTTCCGTGTATCTTTAGTGGTCAGAATGAATATTTGCTGTTTATGTGAAGTTACGGTTTGGGTAAATACTGCTAAATTTTTTACATACTGTACATAAACATAGGTGTGTGCGTATTACAGCGTGTTTAAGAAAAAGCTACACATTTTAAGAATTAACGGCAATTTTCAACATTTTGATGTAACTGCATGGATTAAAAAAAAAAGATTAAATTAACAAATCAAATTGCATTAAACATTGTATTCTACATATATTACTTTATTCCATAATTTCTTGGCAAAGTAAGATTTAAACAAATTATTTAAAATAGACTTATTTAAACATGCTTACCTTGGCTATAATTAGTTCAATTAATGACATTTACCATAAATTTCGAATTTTGTTTACAAAGTTTTAAAAGTTCACACTCTTAATTCTAACCAAATAATTCATATTTATTCTGAACTCATAATGTGTAGTCTACAGAATTTAAAGATAAATTCAATTAAATGGACATTTGTCATACTGATTTTGTGTGTCTTTGTGTATTATGTATAATTATTATGTTACACCATCAGTCCATAATAAACAGATTCTTTAGTGTATCAAACAGAGTTTTGATGCAGTATTGAGCAGTGTGTCTTCCTGCGCTTCATTTAACACATAAACCAATTGTATTCCAGATTTATCCACAAGGTGTTTTTAGGACATCTCTGAGGCTAATGGAGGTTAATAGGCTTAGCACTTAGGTTGTATTGTCCGGTATGCTTACAGGCAAGGTTTGCTGAGGGTAAAACTCTAAACTCTGGGATTACCTCCAACACATCCCTTTAAAGTGCTGTATAGTCAGGACTAAGCTAGTAGGATCCGAATGTGGAATAGGGGCCCTGAAGGTAGGTTGGGGGTTGGTTGACAGCAGGAACGCATACATACAGGTCAGCAGATGCAGCTAGCAGACTGCTGGACTAACAGGAGGATTACAGGACTCAGATTACGATGGCTTCTCTTGGAACATAAAGGGTAATACAAACAGAGGGAAATCTCAAAGGCTGTTCCATACAGAATCGTGGAGAATATATCCTGGAAGAGATCTGTAGATCTAGTAATCACAGCCGTGTAATCATTTCAGCAAGGACGTTAGATCAGGTGGATAAATGGACAGGCACATTTTCACTTTGGATTTTTTTAAGTAATAGATAAAGAATCCGTGAGTAGATGTCATTTTACTATACTCTTAAAAATACACAGTTTCTTTGTGTGCTTTGTGTTTGTTTATACTACAGTGTTTGTTTATACTACAGCATAAGAAAAGAGTAAGGAAATAACGGGATAATCCCCAACACAATGTCTTATTTCCAAAGAAAAACACTTCAGGCTAATAATTTTCGCTAGAAATCTATCTCAATCTACTAAAGAATAAAGTTGACATCTATCATTTTCTCATTCTCTCTGTCTGGTTTCTCAATCTCAGGTTAACAGGAGCAACGTGACAGAAATATTTTGTACCCCAGTGAGTGAATATCAAGCACAGGAGAAAGTTAACAGGTAGGCATACTTGTCAGCTAGATCATTTTTAACATTGCTGTTTATGTTCTCAGAATGTCTGTTGCCAAATTCTGCTGTAGATAAGAATATTTTTCCCTTAAAGGCGTGTCAAGGGCGTGCACCTGAGACCCGTAGTGACAGATTAATTGACAGCTGCTGTCAGACTCTAAAATGGAGAGTGACTGGAGTACGCAAGTAGCTTTGCCACGGAGCGGTATTTTGAAGTCGAGCACCTTTCTCCCCCACCTTCACCTGAAGTGGAGGAGGGTGAATTGTCTGTGGACACAGGGCCGGAGCCATATCAATTCGAGCCGCTGGCTCAAACTGCGGTTTTAACTCCCTGTTGAGCATCCGAGTGCGCCTTCACCTTCACTCGCGTGCAGGAAAAACAAACGAAACGCTGTTCAGTGATGTTTATCCTTTTAGCAGGATTTTTATTTAGCAAGCTTCACTTGAACATAACATCAGTTAGCTGTTCTCTCAACTTAGATGAATGTGACGTAAAGCGTAACGTCATCATGTACAAAACCATATCTCCAAATAAAACTATACAGGTAGTCCATACCGTAATACAATGTATAAGGGTGAAATACGTTTAACACTCCCGCATCGCGAACGCGCGTTTGTCGGCCCCAGAGGATAAACTTTAGCCTAACCATAAACTGTGATTCAAATATATATGATCACTCACCTCAAGACGCCGCTGAGGTGGTGGAGTCCATGCAGGAGGAGCAGCGTTTGGCACTGCGTCGCTTTTCAGCGCGAGCCGTTTGGAGAAGCCCATTTCCACCTCCATTGCGTTGGAGAAGCAATCCCGCGTAAAATGCAGTTTGCACACTCCTACAGCTCTAGGCGGGAACTCGCTGTCTTCCAGAACAAGGACGTGCAACCACTGGCGCCTAATTTCCAAGTCTATATGGAAAGCAATACAGTCCAGCAGTGCTGTTGCAACCAGCAACATTGTACCATCCTGACCACTGTACTAAATACAGATAATCTACGCTAACTTGAAGCTATCCTAACTGACGCAATACTATGCTACTAACTAACTATGCTTCTAACAATACTACACTAACGAATATGCTAATTAACTACCTAAGCTACACGAAATAATCTAAATAACTATATAAATGCTATGCTAAATAGATGCTAAAATACTCTATCCTGATCGTTTTCAATACTCGCAATTCCAACTCCTGACTCGCTACAGTGGTTTTGACGAAACGAGATGATTTTTATACTGCCATGGGCGTGGTAGATCGTACCAAGGGCGTGGTGAGCTGGAACCTGCTTATGTCAGCAGTCACCGCTTACGTCACGAAGTACCGCAAACAGCCAATAGGAAAATTCAACTGCAGTAGCCACCGTTCAACCTGAAGAGGGCAGCACTCAGACGTTTTTACACCATATATTGTAGAATTAAAACACTTTATACACAACTGTCAAAAAAATTAAATTATCTGTAAAGATTATTGTATCTAGTGCTTTAAGGAATATTCTGGGTTCAATACAAGTTAAACTCAATTGACAGAATTTGTGGAATAATGTTGATTACAAAAACAAAATAATAATAATTTAGACTTGTCTCTCCTTTTATTTGGTCTTTCCATTAACATTCAAATAGTCATTGTTTCAAAAGTATAGCCAAAAGTCACTTACTAACCTTCGTTGCTATGACGATGTAATGCCGTATCCCCAAAAAGGACCATAACAATTATGATTTAAACAACTTCATAGCTCAAATAATACACAAGTTTTAACAGAATAAATAATGCAAGCACATTTATAAAATTATAAGCTTCACATTTCTGTCTTTAAGCCCTCCAAAAATTGGCCCCATTCACTTCCATTGCAAGTGCCTCATTGTAAATGAAGGCTTGGTATTTATAAAGAAGAGAGACGAGTCGAAATGTTTTTTTTGTAGTAATCAACATTATGCCACAAATACTATCAATTGATCTTAACTTGTAATGAACCCAAAAAATTCCTTAAATGAGCTCTGAAATGTCTGTGTTAGGATAGACTAGATCACTTGCTTGTCTTGTGTGACTATTCGTCTTATTACTTGTTTAAAATTGAGTTTCAGCAAAACTTTGTAGTTTAATATATGTACAGTATATTGCGGATGGACTCGATGGTCATTACATAAAACGTTTTTTTTTTACCATTTTTTTGGGACATGGTACCATGTTGTTTGACCATGTACAATGGTAGCATCTTGGTGTGCTTTTTACTTTGCAGGGATATTTAAATGTTATTACCATGTAAATACCAAGGAATACCAATGTTACAGCATCTATCACCGTTACTGTATGATGGTACTGCCAATGTGCTTTTGTTTATTGATTTGTTTTGAAATTACATATTTGTATGACAATTTAAATAAGTATATAATTTATTTAAAATCAAAGTTGTACTGCAGTAAAAGTGTGGGATGGATGGATGGATGGATGGATGGATGGATGGACAAAATTTTGATGTCATATGTATGTTTATGTGGACTCAGGGAGTGTCATGACCCCACGTGAGCAGCTAAGGAAGATAACAGCACTGGGAGAGCAAGGTGCTCTAGATGAGAAACACTGGTACCGACTGGTCAATGGAATGTCTACTGGAGGTGAGACTTTATCACAAATACTAATGAATATTATACAATTTATATGATTGAAAAAAGCTGCAACATTTTAAACCACAGAGAAATTTGCAATAAACTGAATTGTTTACTCTTGCCTTTATTTTGATGTGTTGCTCTGTGTGTTGTGTCAAGCAGAGTTGCGTCAGAGGCAGGAGCTCATGATGAGGAACCAGATGGCAATGGCTCCACAGATCCTGGCTCAGGGGCAGCAGAGACTTCAGGGTGTGCCCACACAGTTTGATCCCCGCTTCATTGAGAGGTCTGTTAGAATTTTCCCTAAACATCAACCCCAAAACTTTGAACTTTGATGATGAAGTAATCCTCTTTTATCTGCAGAGAACTGGTGCCACCCACTGAAATGGTGTCAGCTGATGCTAGACAAATCCACATGGGTACCCATCTTGGCCAACCTCCGCCCCAAAATTCCAACGTTATTCCAGGCAGAGGATTCCCTGGAACAGGTTAGAATGTAGTTATATTCAGGCAAATAATACAGAAGAAGAGCAAATTACTCCCTTTTTAAAGCAAAATATTGTGGAAGTCTGCAGATATAACCAGTAGGAAAGAAAATAGTAAAGTCATTTTTATTTGTATAGCGCTTTTCATAACACACACCGTTTCAAAGCAGCTTTACAGAAAATCATGCATTAACAGAAAATAAAACCGTAATATCTATTAAATCTTAGAGTCATCATAGTGTAGTGTGATAAAAATAAATAATTAAATCATTAAATCATTTTATTTAGAACCCTAGTGAGCAAGCCAAAGATGACTGTGGCAAGAAACACAAGTTCCATTACATGTTGGTTAATGGAGAAAAATAACTTTAACACAGTTAAAGGGAAAGGAGGAGGCGAGAACTGGCTTGACAATATAAATAATAGTTTAATTATAAACAAAAAGACAAACACATGCTGGTGTTGGGCATCTGCCCGAAAATTCTCCTGTCATCTTTATCGCTCTGAATTAATCAGCCTAATTAGGGGCTGGGTGTGCGGAATCACGGGCTGGCCCTGCCCTCCGCCCTGCCACAACAACCTTGGGAGAAACCAGGCTCAATGTGGGGGCCAGTTCCCCTCTGGCTAACCAGCATGAATATAATGGCAATATTAGTTATATATGTGCAGTGCAGGCCATGGTTTAAAATGTGTTAACCAAGTAAGTGTTAAGGGCCAGTGTTTATACAAAGATTTTGTTTGAACTGTAAGATTAATGACTAATGTCTTTGAAGCCTGGATTAACTGCAGAAGTTCACATTGATGCATTGTCCTTTGTTAGTTGTCCTTTTGTTGGCAAATAATTGAAAGTCTGTGTATTCAATTTTAATAGTGTAGTCCATCATTACACCAAGATGATGCAGGCAGAGATCAGTGAGGTGCATTGCAGTTTAACCAGCAGGTAATTTGGGTTAGGTCTATCCTAGGTCCAAGGTTCAGGCAGTGGCATATGAAGTATTTAATGTCTTATGGTTGGAGTTGGCATCAGTTCATCCCCTGAAGTCCATTGTAATAGACTGAAGTGATGTCTTGCTGGCACCGTCTTTGTTTAGTCGTCATCACTCAGAGATACACAGCAGTGGAGTCTGACACCAAGCAGGAACCTGAGGTGAATCTGGGTGACTCTGGTAACCTTGGAATATGAACCCAGACAGGGAAACAAATAGAATAATATTAGCGTAGATGCCATTTAATTATTTGCAGAATTATAGGGCAAAAAACTAATGAGTTCTCTTTGATATGCTAATTGTTTCTCCTATACACCAATGAGAGAAAGTGAAGAGAAAATAGAGCCATCTAAGCTAATAACATTTTCCTCTGGGAATTTTCAGGTTATGGCTACCTTCCTGCTGAAACCATGGAAACAGTTGCAAGACGACAAGAGTTAATTCACAAGCAGAATATAGCCAGGTAACTCTCAGTGCATTTGTTTCCAATGTTTGCCATTAAAATCACTCAAAATTGCCACAAACCTCATAGTTGTTTTTTAATAATTTTATAATAATAATTTTGTTTCTGAAATAAGGATGGAGATGAATGCTATCCTGCACCAAAAAGAGCTGGAGAATGCCCACCAAAAGGGTCTGATTGGCATGGAGAATCCCATGATGTACCAGGGCATCCAACACAATCCCATGGCCTTCAGGGGCCGCCAGCGACTTCCAGAGGGACATGATGTCTTCATCCACCGTACTGCCCTTGAAGACTTGCATGCTAACAGTCTCCTCATGTCAAACCCCTACCCACCAATCAGCACATTGCAAAGGGAGCGAGGACGCAGGACAGGCAGAAGAGCCACCAATCACAAGAGCTCAGACAGCAACCTCACACTCCCCAAATGCCAATCAGAAGAGAAGAATGTAGAGCAAAGTCCAGGAGGTGCTTCAGGGGAGGAGAAGGAGGCAGAAGGAAAAGGTGACATGAGTAATGAGGCCCCCATCAGCAAACCACACCACACCATTATGGAAACTGAGCTGTCTTCAGGCAGTAGTAGAAAACGTTTTAAAGAAGGAGAGCCTGGGATTCACAAAGCCTGTATTAGTGGACAGGAGGGCTGCTCAGAAGTCACCAACTGCAAACCTAGCACCATTGACAAAGACATATCCAACCCATGCTCAGCTTTCCAAGAGAAATTTCTGTACCCTTCTGCCACTGGCCCAACTGGCATGCCCTACTTGCTTCCTGTGCCAGGAAAAGGATTTCTACCATTTGGTGTGTTTACTAGTTTTCATTATGTATTTCTTTAATGCAGTGCTTGTGTTTAGCTGTTTGTTAAACATGTTATTTCAGCTAAAGGAACATTCCAGGATCAATACAATTTAAGATCAATCAACAGAATTTGGGGCATAATGGTGGTTACCACATTAAAAAAAATGACTCGTCCCACAAATTTTTGTTACCGTAAAGCAACTACAATTTATTCAATTTAAAAAGTATAGCCACAACATGTAAACGTTATATGCATTAACATTTTTATTTTGACATTTTAGTGTGATAAAATGTGGGATTTTCTGGTGTCATGGCATTTACCAGATTACAGAGTTTCCAGTGTTATGTTGTCATAACAGCGAAGATTTAATATTGGATAGAATTTGATCAATATAATTAAATACAATTTGATCACAAAAAAGTTAACACATAAAATGTTTACATCTTGTGGTTACACTTTTGACAAGTCAAAATTATTTGTTGTGATAATTAACATCATACCACAAATGCTGTTGACTGAGCTGAACTTGCATTGAACCTGAAACATTCCTTTAAGAATTTGCCTATACAAAATGCTGCCATATTTCAGTCAATGTTATTCCAATCTATTTTTAAAGTGTTTGATTACACTTCTTCTGTTTTCTTTGATCAGGGTCTCCTAATATGTTTCTCAATGGAGAAGATGTATCTTCACAGGAAGATGTTCGCAAGTGGACAGTTGATGATGTCTACAACTTTATAAGTGAAATACCAAGCTGCTCTGAATATGCACAGGTAATATAATGCTGTCTTTAAATCTGTCTATCTATCTATCTATCTATCTATCTATCTATCTATCTATCTATCTATCTATCTATCTATCTATCTATCTATCTATCTATCTATCTGTCTGTCTGTCTGTCTGTCTGTCTGTCTGTCTGTCTGTCTGTCTGTCTGTCTGTCTATCTATCTATCTATCTATCTATCTATCTATCTATCTATCTATCTATCTATCTGTTTGTCCAGCCATCCATCCATCCGTCCGTCCACCTATCTATACGTTATATATATTATATCTTCATATTCATTCTATTTATTTTATGTGTCATCTAATACAGACATTCAAAGACCACATGATTGATGGAGAGACATTGCCTCTTCTAACAGAGGACCACCTTCTGGACACACTTGGGCTAAAGCTTGGCCCTGCACTCAAGATACGATCACTGGTACTCTTTGGCTTGCAACTACAACAACCTAGTAACAGGATATTGCACCCTGCTACAAAGAGATGTGTGCTTGAGATTTGTGAATTTAAAATGAATTTGAGTACTTCAGTACTACTTAAAAAGATTCAAATAGGCGCAATTACTTGAGTCAGACTTGAGCGGATGAATCAAAACATTGGATTACCTCACAGACTTAAAGGGGTCATGACAAGAGGAATCAAATGTTGCTTAATATTTTGAAACACTGTATAAGGGGTCATTGTAGTTTAAAAACATACTGTACGTTTCAGAACTCAAAACTTCCTCCTCACTGCAAAAAGAGCATTTATTGAAAACAAGCTGCCAAAATGACTCGTTCTCTACTTCCTCTACATTGTGATGTCACGCTGTGTTAGAAATTTGCATCTGACCACCTCCACAACAACACATCATCGCCTACTCTACCAGTAGTGGTGAGCAGTGAGATGGCAAGGAGAGAGCAGGTCAGTCAAGAGCAGAGAGAGAATCATTACTGTGGATGTTTACTATCAAGTTTTAAATGTGAGGAAGCACCAAAACCAAGTGTTTCTGACAGACGGTCAGATTGAATGTGGAAAATGATCAGGTTTTTATATTGATCAGGTTTTTATAAATGTAAATCTGTTAATCTAGAAATTAACTAATATTAATACTAAGTGGTCCTTATAAATATTATATGTGAACTAATATTAAAAAGAACATACTAAAATTAAAAATTAAAAAGGAATGTCATGACCCCTTTAAGATTCAGTCTAGTTACTCTTTCTGACTGTTAAATGTGTGAAAGTGGTTGGGGAAAAATATATCTGTCTAAGATGTAATTGAAAACAGTTCAATCATTATCTACTGTGAGTAAACTGTACATATCCTAACAAGCAAGCTAATCCTGTCTGGGCCTATCAGATGCTGGCCCCATAAGTCCCCATCAATTAGATTACAATATTTTTGTAAAAATGCATATTGTTCTATGCATACTGTGTTACTACTAACCTCAGTACTAGTGCATATATTTACAAAAAATCTGCATGATCATGTTAATGATCATTTGCACGTATGACTTGAAGAAATAGCTTATCCTTTATGAACTTCCAACATTAACTTAGCCTTGTTTTACTTTAAATGATTTGACACTTGACTTTCAAAACCTATGTCTGCTACTACAGTTATTCATTCTTCAATATTTTAGGTTAAGTTTACTTGTGCCACAGTAACATTCGACTATACTAGTTAGTGGGATGAAAACCTTCTCTGAAAATAACTAATTAAAGTAATTCAGGAATTCTAATTGTCCCTTTCTTTTCAGTTGTCCCGGCGATTGGGTAACATGTACTACAACATGATGAACTTGCCGTTGCCTGTGTCTGGTCTGCAGCCTGCACTTGAGAAAGGTGGGGACAGATCATCAGATATCAGCTCCCCCCTTAACTGCAACAGTGTGGAGATGCTTGGCAGTCCCCGGGACACAGAGGCCCTTAAATCCACAGAGCCTGTAACTGAAGCTGACAATTCTTCTCCCACACAAATGAGTGAGACAGCATGAAGAAGACATGAAGAACTACTGGACTATTCACTTTTTTACCTCAAGAATCTGTTGTGATGCCCAATGCATTAGGTGTGACAAAGACTTGACAAAGAAGAAAAAAATCATGCACACAAAAAAGTTGTAAACATTTAGGAAAATTTAAAAACAACACTGAAATATTCATTACAGATAGATTATGCTCTACATAATTCAACAGGTTTGCCATTCAGCCTCAAACAATTCATAAGAGTTAGTAAAAGTGTGTATGGCATGCAGCTCATAAATTCTTCAACAAATGTATATATTTTTAAAAACCTATAGCTTTATTTTGAAATTATCATTTAATTTTTGTATTGTAAATTTGTTTTGTTTTTTTTAACTTTAAAATTGCATTATTCTGTATTCTCCTGTTTTGTTTGTTACAAGAATAATAGTTATAATAAAACAATTCATAAACTCATAAATTCATAAAAGATTTCAGTGTCTTTACTGTACTTCCCTAGCTAAAAATCCACTCCCACTGCTATGTGTTGCTGAGTGATGACTACTAACTGCAGTCTGTGCCAGCCTGACAGCGAGGGGTGCTTCGAAGATCACTGACTGCATCACTTCAGTCTTCTATGATGGACTTCACAGAGGATGAACCAACTCCAATCATAAGACATGGGATACTTCACTATTCACTGCCTGCACCTCAGACTTAGGATGGACTTCACCGAAATTAGCTGCCAAGCTTCCAGCTGGACTTTGAGGCACTGCCTGCATCATCTTGGTCATAGTATGGACTACACTCTCTTAAAATTAAATACATATTGTATGCAGTAGGATATTTATAAGAAATGATGTCACTGATTGACTGCTAGTCAGTGACATCTGGTCTATTTAAGGGCTCTTGTCTGCCAACTGGGAATGTGTTGCTGTTAACCCTGCTCTCTTTCCGCTATCACATGGGTCATCCAAGCGCTACTTCCAGTTAGCTGATTAGCTAAGTCATCATGGCTTGTTGTTTTGGTCAGTGCAGGCTGAATTGTAGTGAACCCAAGGATGTTTCCTATGTTGAGAAATGTAGTGCTGGCAGTTCATCCCCAGAGAGTGTATCTGCTGCTTAACTGCTATTGGCTGCTTTGGTATGGTCTAATGAGCCACCTTAACCTGGTGGGCTGGTTGAAATTGACATGCTGAAGTGTTCGCTCGGTGGCTACAGTTGGTTCACCTTCATTGGAACACTCCAGGGCAGCTCTTTAGAGTCAAAGTGCAATTCCTATCTATCTACTTCAATGGGGGAACACCTAAATCTACAAAATGGCTGGTCAAGATTTTGATCAAAGAACAAATTTCAAATCAGCAGTAAAATCTGACAACACTGGTAAAAAAGAATCATGCTTCTTAACCTCAGATTACAAAAAAAAAAAAAACTAATGCGCACGCACATTATCAAGTTGACCGACAGGTGATGTCTGTCTCTAAAAGGTGCCCCGAATCCCGATACCTATACTGGTATTGGAGTCAGGTCTGAAACCACGCTTATATACTTGTACTTGTGCTCGTAAAAATGCTCCGATACCAAAAAACGATACCATCATGTCATTCCATAAACTTTCAGAGCAAAAATGTAAATCACATTTTATCCTATTGTGGTTATTTAACTGCAAAAGCTGAGATTTAATGAGATAAATATGCAGTTTGCGTGTACTGCGCGTATCAAATGTGAGAACTTGTGAATGTGTTGAGCCAGTGTTGTGCAGACATAAAGACACAAAGACTCAAACCTTTCAGAGATCCTTGACTCATACACAGAAAATGCCATCATGGGCATTGTGCACTCTGTTTGTAGCAGATGACAGCGAACAGAGCGATGATTCACTTTTTAGCGAGTCACAAACAGGCTATATAGTTATGTAATTAAATAGCAGCCTTTCGTGGTTTAATAATAATTACTTTGAGTCATGTAACGACCAGCTTTCCAGATTGAGAAGCTACTGTCATAACACAGAAACACTTCAAAATAAAAGCTCCATCAAAAATAAAAGCTTTATTTAAAGGTCTTGTTAGTGGTCACTTTAACTATTGGAATAAACTAATCATGGCTGATTGTGAATAGTGAATTTCAACAATGGCATTTGTAACAGAGAACTATTGATTTTGAATGACGATGCATCCACACAACTAGGTGTCACTGTAAGTCCAGGATGAGTTTTTAAAGGAAAAAAGGACAAAAAAATCACTGCTGTATAGTTATGTAATACTGTATTCACAACACTGCTACTAGTAATGGTAATAATGAATCAATAGTAATTGTATTATATTTTAAGGGACAGTACACCCAAAAATGAAAATGCTCATCATTTACTCACCCGCATGTCATCCCTGATGTGTATGACTTTTGCAGAACACAAATGAAGATTTTTAGAAGAATATTTCAGCTCTGTAGGTCCACACAATGCAAGTGAATTGTGGCCAGAATTCTGAATGTTCAGATATCACATAAAGGCATCATAAAAGTAATCCATAAGCCTCCATTGGTTTAATCAATGTCTTCTGAAGCAATCCAATCAGGTTTGGTTGAGAACAGACCAAAATATTCTCAAAAGATCACAATCGCAGAGGAGACTGCTGTCAAGATTTATAGTGAAAAAGAGTTCCATTTTGGTCTGTTCTAACCCCAAAATTTTGGATTTTGGATTGTGCTGTGAGGTAAAATCACTGCATTTGATATAAAATAGTACAAAATTATGTATTATGTAGATCCATACAAGGCAAGTGAATAGATACCAACATTTTGAAGCTCCAAAGGCACATAAAGGCAGCATAAAAGTAATCCATACTCAAGTGGTTAAATTCTGAAGTGATATAATAAGTGTGAGTGAGAAACAGATAAATATTTTAGTCATTTTTTACCCATTCACTTGCATTGTGAAGACCAACAGAGCTGAAATTTTCTTTGTTTTTATTCTTCTGAAGAAATAAAGACATGCACATCTGAGACGACATGAGGGGGTGAGTAAATTAAGAAACAATTTTCATTTTTGGGATGAACTACTAGTCCTTTAATATGCACCGACCTCAAGATGGCAGTATTCCTGCAAACAAATTTGAAGCTGGCAAACGAAGAAGTGACTGATCGTGGTCTTTATGGTATTCTCGCGAGATTTCACCATTCCATGCTCCGTTCGTGACCACGTCAAGGGAACACAGAAGTTAGAAATCATGGCGGAGCGCAGGAGACACAAGAAACGAATTCAGGTACCAAATTTCACACAACGGTCGCAATCAGACCCTTAACTTTAGACCCTCGTTTGGTTTGTTGATCTAGTGTTTTGCTTTCCATTGCATACAGTTGAGCTTTGATCAGTTATTGTTGCAGTGCATTCAGATGGGAGGTGGATTATTTATCAGAGCTTGCGGGCGCAGTTTTTGCACTCCTGTTCGGTTATGCATGGCATCTTTTGGCAGGGATCTGAAGATTTATATACTTTTTTGATTGATTGGGTGTTATCTTGTCCTCGTTTTAAAGTGTCTTCCGTCTTAATAGTCGCTGCCTGGTGACACATTTGGCCATCTGAGTTCTGTTTGCTGGCTGTTCGCTTTAACCAGCTGTTGTCTGTTATGCATAGCGGATTTTTAACAAATACCACTCATACTACGTCTGCGTCGCTTCTTTACACACCGTTAAGCATTTCATGTTACAGTTGAGAACTGTTTGTGATATCTTGCAAGGGGAAACTTAAATGCCAGGCCTGTATATCGACCGTTAATCAATGTTTTCAATCAATGTTTATGAAAAGCAATACAATTATGACTACCATAATGAGAATGAAAATGCTAAATAAAACCTAAAAACACCCATGAGATTACGTTCTTAATTCGTTTACCACACAGAAACCTCCTTGCAATGTTCTGTGATCATTAGTTTATGGTTAAAAATAAAACCTTAAACGAACGTTCATGGAACGTAAGGAGTTGGTTCCAAAAAGATGACCAAATGAGATCCATACACTGTGGGAAAAACACGTTACAGTACTTCATACTGTTTTATGCATCACTCTTGTTTGAATAATTGCACCACATCATTATAAGAGTTGCTCATGGACGTTGTGCTAATGTGATCATGTGCTGTTCTGTAAGCAGTCCTCGTCTTGCAGGTGGGAAGCAATGCTGTGACAGTAGCATCGTCAGCCAAATGGCTCTCCAGATCATGCATCTGTGTCCATTTGCAGTGTGATTAGAGCCATTCTTCACTATATCAGTACTCAAATGCAAGGGCCACATTATTTGAATCAGCCACAGAGGGGCTGTGATTTAACCAAGTGACCTACCTACTTGGGCATTGTAGACACATTCAGATTAGGGCTGCAATTTTGATAATCGATTAATCTAACGATTATTAGCCTATTTGGCGATTATTGCAATGAGTAATCATTAGCTCTTAACCGATTATTCAGCTTGTGCCCCGACTTAAAATGTTGCATTAAACATGCTTACTAACAATAAAGAGGACCAAATCATATTTTTAAATACCTCTAAATGACATTCACTGAATTAAAGGTGAAAGAAAATCCTATTGCTATCAAGTGTTTTTGTCTTGTTTTCCATTTAAAATGGTCTAAAAATCCTTAAAACAAGCTACATTTACTTGAGAAGCAACATAAGATATTAAGACTTGCTTTTGGAGAATGTATCTTAAAATATAAGTGTATTTTGTATACGTGTATTTTTCTCTTGGTTATAATTCTGCGAGTGCAGGAAAAACTAAATATACTTGCATTCAAGATCTATTCTCTAAAAGCAAGTCTAAATATCTTATATGTTGCTTCTCAGGTAAATGCATCTTTTTTTAAAGGATTTTTTGATATTTTAAAATGTTATATTCAACATTCTCAGATAACAATTGTTTCTTCTGCAGTATAGCTGCTAAAGAAAATGCACGTTGTTTTAAAGGAGTTTTAGATATTTATATTGGAAAACAAGCCAAAACAAATCAAGTCACGAGCCATCACATTATAATCTAGTGCATTAAGCGTGCATGCTCAAGGGATGTGCTTCCCCGTGACAGAGTGTGCCTCATCTGTGCAGTTTCAATCTCTCCCCCTTAGATCGGGACACTTAGCGCAACTCATAGAAGAGGCGCTGACTGCACAGAGAAATGCCATTTTGTAGTTTACATGATATGCATCCGTATTATTTGAACTTTAATAAAGCTATAATGCATTAAATATATCTGCATTTAAGATATAACGCCGGGGTGTTTCCTTTAGAGAGCTCCGACTCCGCATATTCCACAACGAGAGTGCTTCTGAATTTACTTATTTGGTGTTTTTGCATTATAATTCCCTCATAATTTGTGATCTACATCACCTGAAGCTGTTTGTAAAGTTTAGAGTGCATCTGGACTGTGAGCTGTTTTCTTCCTCTCCTCAGTCAGGCGTGAAATGCAGTGCTGCTCTAGCGTGTCACCATTAGAGTTTCATATGATCTCATGTTACGTTAAATGAAATCAAACAAATATTCAACAACGAAAATTTTTGTCATACATTTTTTTGTTGTCGATTAATCGTTTCAGCCCTAATTCAGAGTGAACTCGTGGTCCGTTTTTGCTTCCGCAGTGCTTTTTTACAGTTGTAGCCTGCATCACATTAGCAGACTCAAAACAACTAAAAAACATTTTGGCTGAGGGTGTCGCACTTGGTGACTTGGTTTTGCTAAAAACTTTTTCTCTGCTGTCAGAGGTATGACACACTGGCTGATTCTCTCTCTGATTCTCTGTCATAGACTGTTGTGCCTCTGCTTTCTGATTTCATTTAGTGTAGGAGAAAAAGGCTTGGTGACAGAATCACTGTGGATTACATTCCACGTTTGTGATGATACACAGCTGAGTGCGATCGCAGATGAAAACTACCATATCAGCTTGATGTCTTGTCAGCAGTTCAGTAAAAGAAGAAGCTCACTTGTCACTTGATGAGAACACAAGACCTCGCCTCTGCGACAGAATGATTGTTTCAAGCATGCCTGAAACCTTTCAGAAATTGTTCTAAATTTTGTCTGAATTCAGACGGCACCACCGCCGTGTCATTTGACCTATACTATCAAAGTGCCGCTAGAGCGTTTTGAGATCAGCCGCCTAACAGAGCCGTTTATTCAGACACCTCCAGTTCAGCATAAATTGTCACAAATCTGTGTTTTTATAACAGTACATAATGTTTATATCATGTTATATTATGTTTATCCTAGTAATATCATGTTAATTAATAAAAAAAAACAAACATTAAAAACAAAACAAAAAATAGGGCTTGAAATAATCTTGTATATTATTGGACTTTATTGTACACACAGCAGTAACTCTATTAAGCAGCACAAAACCTTTTCAAATGAATATGGTTTCTGGTTATTCCATGTAAAACTTTTTGTGTGTGTGTCTCTCATGCAGGAGTGGTGTGTTTTCAGACGCTGTGTAAAGTTGAAAAGAACTTCACCTGTTATAACGCGTCCTGAGGCACATCTGTATTCGTGACTCTGCAGCTAGCAAGGACATGTTCAGTGTGAATGGCCCCTTAAATTCTCTCTATGTAGGCAACTTACCAGATTTTCTGGAATAGACAGAGTATAATGTAAGCGAAGTATTGAGTAATAAGTGCTGTATTGATAAGAGAGTCACTCTCCGTGATCCTTTATAACTCACATGTTTGTTAGTTTTTGCTCTTATGCAACAGGTTGAAATCCACTGTCATTGCTGTTTTGACCGTTCCTTACAGTGCTGCTTTGTGGCATGTTATGATCTTTAAAGAATTGTATTGTGTAATAGAAACCTTGTATGCACTATAAAGGACAAGTATACTGCCCTACAAAGCAAAAAGGCAGTAACTACGCAGAGTGCAGAACTGAGAAAAATGACTTTAAAGTTATCCTGTCATCCAGCCTAAGTAGTTGTAGGTAGATTATTGGACATGTGGCTGTTTTTTTTTACTTTATATTAGCTTATTCTTTGTACATATCAATCCTCATATTTAATTTGATATTTTACCCCTATTTTGCAGTTACTGTATTCTTGCTTTGTATTACTTACCAAAAACGTGGCACCATACCAAGGAAAAAGGCGGTAACTACAGATTCTCCAAAAACTATTTTGCCACAACTTGGGCTCTGGGTGTGTTATACACTGTATTTGAAATAATTGGAACCATTTGTTTTCCTGAACATGGATATACCAAACCCAAACTAATTTGACCATTTTAGGTCAATATTTTCCACCCAGAAGCTGTTCTGATGCTGAAACGGCTGCTTAAAGTCTCACATTGCTAAGCTGTGTCAAGGCCCAAATTGGGAAAATTTATTTTGAATAGGACCACATGCTTTTCTAGTTATTGAATATTTTTCCACCGCTGGTTGGATTATAACTTTGTGACATGAACAACAAAATGATGACATGGCATTGGCGATGATGTGAAGTTACAGAGGATAAAGTTACAGCTAGGAGCAGGGAGGATCAGCGGCAGGAAAGCAAAGCTATTTAAAACATCGCCTGTCAATTAGCATAATGCTATCTGAATGGACCTCTGAGAGGAAGTCCCGCCCTGGTGGCTGACAGGTGTTTATATTGTGATAGCCTAGCCTCTAAATGTTTAATCTGTCACTGTTACTTACCATTCTCCGGGTATTTTCTTTTCAATGCCATTTCGACCATCTTCTTTCCCGGCTTTGTGCCATCTCAAACAAAATTTGTGTGAAGTTAGAAGTGTGAAATCGCAAATGTTAAAACCATCCCGTGAGGATGCCGCGAAGGCAGCTGTGTGTGTTCACCATGGAAACAGTAACTTCACTGCGCAGCAACACGGTTATTTTTTGTTAGGTAAAACATAACAAGAATACAGTAATGGATGTTACTGTACTCTTGCTTTGTTTCACTAGGGCTTTTTGCAGTTACTGTACAAACGACTACCATTTTTCTCCAAAACGACACACATTTGAGATAAGATGTTTTGTCACATAACAAAGGATGCCTTGAATGTCATGAAAATGATAATAACTCATTTTTGACCAAAAATGCAGTTACTGCCTTTTTGTTTTGTAGGGCAGTATATA
Organism: Xyrauchen texanus; assembly: GCF_025860055.1. Taxonomy (NCBI): domain Eukaryota; kingdom Metazoa; phylum Chordata; class Actinopteri; order Cypriniformes; family Catostomidae; genus Xyrauchen; species Xyrauchen texanus. The sequence goes on along the minus strand of NC_068281.1, from coordinate 15,101,952 downwards.
CATTTGAAGTCAGAAGTTTACATACACCTTAGCCAAATACATTTAAACTCATTTTTCACAATTCCTGACATTTAAATGTAGAAAACATTCCCTGTCTTAGGTCAGTTCGGACCACTAATTTAGTTTAAGAATGTGAAATGTCAGAATAATAGTTGAGAGAATGATTTATTTCAGCTTTTATTTCTATCATCACATTCCCAGTGGGTCAGAAGTTTACATACACTTTGTTAGTACTTGGTAGCATTGCCTTTAAATTGTTTAGCTTGGGTCAAATGTTTTGGGTAGCCTTCCACAAATAATTTGCTGGAATTTTGTCCCATTCCTCCAGAAAGAACTGGTGTAACTGAGTCAGGTTTTTAGACCTCATTGCTCGCACACTCTTTTTCAGTTCTGCCCAAAAATTCTCTATTGGATTGAGGTCAGGGATTTGTGATGGCCATCTTGCCACAACTTTGGAGGTATGCTTGGTGTCATTGTCCATTTGGAATACCAATTTGCAACAGATCTTTATCTTCCTGGCTGATGTCTTGTGATTTTGCTTCAATATATCCACATCATATTCCTTCCTCATGATGCCATCTATTTTGAGAAGTGCACCAATGCCTCCTGCAGCAAAGCACCCCCACAACATGATGCTGCCACACTCATGCTTCACGGTTGGGATGGTGTTCTTCAGCTTGCAAGCCTCACCCTTTTTCCAAACATAACAATGGTCATTATGGCCAAACAGTTAAATTTTTGTTTCATCAGGCCAGAGGACATTTCTCCAAAAAGTAAGATCTTTGTCCCCATGTGCACTTGCATACTGTAGTCTGGCTTTTTGTTTATTGTGGTTTTGGAGCAGTGGCTTCTTCCTTGCTGAGCAGCCTTTCAGTTTATGTCGATATATGACAAGTTTTACTGTGGATATAGATACTTGTCTACCTGTTTCCTCCAGCATCTTCACAAGGTCCTTTGCTGTTGTTCTGGGATTGATTTGCACTTCATTTGCAAACCCGATTGATTGATTGATTGATTTGAAACCCGGGAGGGAGGAGGGATGCACTGTCGTGGAGTCCTCGCCGCTGCCATCCACCAGGGGAGCAGCCCTGGCCGTCTGCCTGGATCGCTGTCGGCCGCCGACAGCCGGAGGAACCGCTGCTGTCCACCGAGAAGTGGAAAAGCGGTTCCCTCCACCAGGGATCGGAGGGCTCGCTGACCTCCACTGTGGGAGGAGCGAGCTGTCATCCGCCATAGGGCGGAGGAGTGGTTGAGGACCGGGCGACAGTGTGTCCGGGAACAGGCGGTAAAGCTTTCTCTCTCTCTCATTCGCCGTTTCCCTCTCTCCACACCTACCCTCGTCTCTCCCCCAGGTTACCAGGAGGCGGGGTGGACCACCAGCTGACAGAATGTCCCGAAGGACAGCGTCTCCCCTCCAGAGATGGGGGGGAGGAGTAGGTCACTCCGGTGGTGCCCTGGCCTGAATCGGGCAGTGGAGGAATGTGATGAGGAGGAGGGTGTGGCCGGGCTGTTAGGGTGCAAAGTTGGTGCTGAATCAGCTGATAAGTGTTAGAGCGAGATAAAGGGGAGCCGGAGACACCAGTTCGAGAGAGAGAGAAACGCACATGGCTGCGTTTTGTGTGTCTGTGTTCATGTTTGTTTTGTTGTTTTAAGAGTTTTACCATTAAACTTTGTTTACTGTTCAGCCAGTTCCCGCCTCCTCCTTGCCCGTCCTTTATACTGTTACAGTTAGTAAAATTGTTTTAAATGTTGTCTTGGACACTGTTACCTAAAGGTGTGAATGCAGCATCATTCAAATACAATAGTTTTTAGTCACAGATGCCGTTGTAGAAATTCACTATTCACAGTCAGAAAGGATTCGTTTAATATATAAGTAATAAGTATCCAATAACAGGGTGGTTACAAATATAAATAGAGTAGAATTCGGCTGGTCGTGTGATCCTAACATGGCAGCAGCCCCATAAGGGGACTCCGATCCGCTTTTATAAGGTTACTAATAAAACTAGAGTATTTATCTCATATGAATGGACATTATGTACATTTCAAAAATACAATTCATTTATTTTAGAAGTTAAACTTTTTAAATGTGGAAAAAATAGCTGAGTGCACCTAAGTGTAATGACAGTTCGAGACAAGTATTAAGCAGTTTATCTTAAGTCAGCAGCCAGTACCACAACAATTGCTTAGACAACCAAACCATGAGCCCTAACTGTTAACAGAAGTTCAGGACCTTTCAAATTCAAAGTGTAATGCAAGACTAGTTCTTGTCTATCAATGCAGAGTTGAAACAATAAAAAATAATAAACATTTTGAACGTGTTGACCATTAAATCGCCTTATTTTTCAAGAAAATCAGGCAAACCAACATCTTGATTTCTCCCCTAAATCACATTGAATGCAAAACCACTGCATGATGTGACACAATAACAGCCAATCACAAGATATTTGATGTTTTATGTTTACAGTTATTTGAAGTGATATTTTGGACCAATTAGTTTTTATTAGGAATGCACCGATCCGATACCTGGATCGGCACCAGCACCGATGCTGACATTTTTAGACAGATTGTGTATCGGTCTGATGAGCCCGATCCAAATCCAAAACTGTGTATTAGTCAAGTTCATTATTGTGAAGCTCCAAAATTTACAAAAGAACCTGTGCCTTTTATTCAAACCAATTGAAGGCAAATAGCACTGGTAATTATCTATAGCTCCTTAAATTAATTCAGTTGAGACATAGTTTGTCTGCAGCACAGTACGAATTGAGCAAGCAATTTCAGCATATGGTTTACATGGCACAACAAACCACCTTCACATCAGTATGTTGAGCTGAGGATTTTTATTAGTTCAGATTCATTGACCAGTCAACTAAAGGGAGTTCCTGCTGCCAGCATGAAAGATTCAAGGCCCTGTGTCAGAAGGGATAGTTGGGTCAACTTCCTACATTGTTATTCTCCTATTCACTCTTTTGTAAGCACTGGCTTCTCAAGCCTGAAATTCAACAAATTATGTCTGCCTGTTTCACACTCTGGATACCAGAGAGTCTGCTGGTAATAAATAATAATAATACGTTTTATTTATATAGCGCCTTTCCAGAGCTCAAGGACGCTTTACAATAGACAAGCAACAATAAAGGCAGAGGACAAAGACAGCAGACAAAACAACAGCAGGTAGATAACAGTGAAGGTACAGAAAATGAGAAGGTTAGGTAGATGGGACAGCACACAGCGGAAAAAAAAAAAAAAAAAAACAAAACAAAAAAAAAAACAACTTAAGAGTTATAACATTCAGCAAATAAGTGAGTTTTGAGCATGGATTTGAATTCAGAGATAGTGTTAACAGAACAGAGTGATCGGGGTAGAGAGTTCCATATTTTGGGTGCTACAACACTGAATGATCTGCCCCCCATCGAAACAAGGCGATGCCGAGGGACGACGAGAAGGCTAGAGTCGGAGGATCGTAGAGAGCGAAGTCGGTGCGTAGGGGTGAAGCAGATTACAGAGATAGGAGGGAGCCAAGCCGTGCAGAGATTTAAAAGTGAGAAGGAGAATTTTGAATTTGATACGGTAAACCACAGGAAGCCAGTGAAGATCATGCAAAATTGGGGTGATATGTGCAGAACGCTTGGTGTGGGTGAGTATTCTGGCAGCAGAGTTTTGAATGTATTGCAATTTGGAAATGGAGCTAGCAGGAAGGCCAATAAAAAGTGCATTGCAATAATCGAGACGTGATGTGATAAATGCATGGATGACAGTTTCAGCGCCTGAGATACTGATGAAGGGACGGAGCTGAGCGATGCGACGTAGATGAAAGAATGCTGATTTAGTGATAGAATTAATGTGAGAATGGAAAGATAGAGAGGAGTCAAAGATTACACCAAGACTTTTAACAGTACTAGATGGTTTGATGTGAGAGCCAGCAAACTCGCAGGTGAAGTTAGTAGGAATTTTGTTAGTGAGTGACGGAGGTCCGGTAAAAATAATCTCAGTTTTGTCCATGTTAAGTTTTAAAAAATTTGAATGAAGCCAATCTTTTATTTCATGCACAAAAGCAGAGATTTTGTCAGTTGTGATAGATAGAGTCGATGTACAGGTAGTATATAATTGAATGTCGTCAGCGTAATGACATGATAATAAATGATAATTAAAACCATGACGGCGAAGGATCTGACCAAGAGGTATTATATAAATTATGAATAGTAATGGCCCTAAAACGGATCCCTGTGGGACACCTTGCTTCAGGGGGACAGTAGGTGAGTGAAAATCTTGAACTGAAATGTAGAACTGTCTATCAGAGAGATAGGAAGAAAACAAGAAAGAGCAGCACCAGAAATACCCACATCCAAAAGACGAGAAATGAGTAGTTGATGGGAGACAGTATCGAAGGCAGAGCTGAGGTCCAGCAGCAGGAGCATAGACAGAGAACCAGAGTCACCAGAGAGAAGCAAATCATTGAGTACCTTAACTAGTGCAGTTTCAGTACTATGTAGAGGGCGAAAACCAGATTGAAGAGGATAAGGCCATTTGTGATCAAATTGCAGATTATTGAGTGAATTATGAATTTTGCTGTGAACAACATACAGTACCCTCTTCTTGGTTAAGAACAATGGTACTCTGTCAGAAAGCACTGGAGAACTTTATTTGAGGCAGCAGTTAATGTTTTTTGCCATCAGTGTTTTTTTAAGATAAGAAATTAATCACATTTTTCAGGAGGTCAGTGAACCTACTAAGGAGGAGAAGGTGGTGGCCAAGTACCTGCGCTTTAACTGCCCCACCAAATCTACCAACATGATGGGACATCGAGTGGATTACTTTGTCGGTCAGTGTGCTTATTCCTACCTTCATTCACCACATCACTTTTTATCTAAGTATTTTTGTTAAGGCTTTAGCTATAGCAGTTCTCTTAGAAATGGCACTAAACAAAATGTTTGCTCTATTTTTGTCAGCCTCCAAAGCAGTGGACTGTCTGCTTGATTCAAAGTGGGCCAAAACCAAGAAGGGCGATGAATCTTTGTTCACAACCAGAGAGTCGGTGGTGGACTACTGCAACAGGTGCTTTCCAGAAACCTAGTCATTTTCTCCCTGTTGACAAGCTTTATTAGATTTTGATGCTTTTCAATTTGAAATATTCGTCATAATTACCAGTGTTTCCCTTAGGACTTTTTTCAGCAGTGTGTACTGTTGTGTACACATCCACAAGCCTGCAATGCCGGACCCGTATTAACGCATGTTGGTCAAAATATAGACTAAATCAGAGGTGTCAAACTCATTTTCTGCCTGGGCCACGTCATCGTTTATTTGTGCCCTCAAAGGGCCATTTGAATATGTGGCACCAGCACCTGCTTTGGTAGCACCCATGCAAATATTATTACATGTTATGTGCATTGAAATGCACATTTGATAGTACAACATTGATTTTGAGTTTGGGATGCTGATGAAAATTATGATATTAACAACAGAAACATCTGCTCTGCCCTTGTGCTGCTATGATTAAGCCGTGTTGATAACTGACCCGTGTAGTGCTTTTTCATTCCACTTTTGAAGCTAGCAAAATACGCTCCAAAACATACAGAAGATGGGAAGGCTCATTTAGATTCATGAGGAAAGTGCTAACTGATTATGCGGTGACGTCACTGTGAGTAAGTGCATGTGTGTGTATGGTGTGGTCCCTTTCACAGTGTAGAAAGCGCACAGCTGACTGGGGCTGGCAGGTGTTATATTGCGTCAAGAATATTAAATTAACCATGTGAAATCCCAAGAGCGGTGCTCATAATTCAGCAGTGGCGCAGTGCCGCTGCAAAATGCATATCGGGGAAACGCTGCATACATACAAATTTTTTAGTCAAAAATGATGATTTGATATGTAAACTAATGATTGTGATGGTCAGATGTTTTGGCCAGGCTGAAATATCTCGGCTCTTAAGGTCCATTCAACGCTAGTGAAAAAACTTTGAAGGTCTAAATAGCATACAAAGGCAGCATAAAAAGGACTCCAGTGATTTAAGCCATGTCTTCAGAAGCGATATTATAGGTATGGTTGAGAGAGAGATCCGTATTTAAGTCCTTTTGTGCTATAAAGTGCATCCAGAATGTATTCACAGCGCTTCACTTTTTCCACATTGTTATGTTACAGCCTTATTCTAAAATGGATTAAATTCACTATTATTCTACAAACAATACCGCATAATGACAACGTGAAAGAAGTTTGTTTGAAATCTTTGCAAATTTATTAAAAATAAAAAACAAAAAAAATCACATGTACATAAGTATTCACAGCCTTTGCACAATACTTTGTTGAAGCACCTTTGGCACCAATTACAGCCTCAAGTCTTTTTGAGTGTGATGCTACAAGCTTGGCACACCTATTTTTGGGCAGTTTCTCCCATTCTTCTTTGCAGGACCTCTCAAGCTCCATCAGGTTAGAATGGGGAGCGTCGGTGCACAGCCATTTTCAGATCTCTCCAGAGATGTTCAATCGGGTTCAAGTCTGGGCTCTGGCTGGGCCACTCAAGCAGGGGCGTTGCTAGGATCTTGATACATCGCTAGCCCAGTCCCTCACCACCCCCACCAGCTTTTGGTAACTACTACTTCTACTCATAGGCACATAGTAATAACCAATAATAATATAAATGGGGGGTCTGGGGGACCTCCCCCAGGAAATGTTGGCCATTAAACACTTCATTTCCTGCATTCAGGTGCATTTTTTTTAGCATTTTAAATGATTGGTAAAAAGATAGAATGCTTTATTTGTAGAACTGTAACAGCTATTCACAGAAACACAAATAAATAATACATGAATATTAAATAATTAATAATGTATCCTGAATTTTACTTGTAACATTGGATAATGGGAAAAGGTAGAGGTGACTTGTTGAGTCAGTGACATGAATCTAATTATCTATTAATCTAACCAAATTAACCTCAAAAACATGAAGTTTGGTACTGTTTTCCGAGCTCACTCACTTTGGGATTGTAGCCGAGGCCGTTTGCTGGCCTCAGGAGGTGGAGGACTGCCGTCTTGACGACGCTTAAAAAATTGCCGGATATCCATTTTTACATTAGACGTTTGGGCTAGTGAGTGACAGATGAATCTTGATGCAGTCTGCTGCTTCCTGCTGATTGGTCAACAAGACACCATGCTGTATATAGCTGGTAGTAGTCAATATCGATGCACGCGCATGGAGCGCATTATGAAAGACTTCGTCTTAGGTTTAAACAACCTATGAAACTATTAATGAACAATATGAAACTAAAACGACATAAGCTTAATTTAAAATGGCTTAGGAACTATCTATTTAGAGGTGGATAAACGCAATTTAGAGGTGGATAAACCCACTTTGGAGGTGGGTAAACGCTATTTCCGAATTTTGGGAGGTGCGTGAACGGCGCTTATGTGCGCTTAGCCTCCACTACATCCCTGAATAACGCTAATTTACACATCGTGTTTCAATCGCCAAATCAGATGTATAGGCTACTTCATCTACATTCCTCACGAGAAACGGATTATGGCTCACAAAATGGATTAGCTATAGGCTGAAATAGTAAGGTCCCACGTACTTTATATATACAGTACATGTTCTGCATTAATACCACAGTGAGTAACTTACAGGGCTAGTAAGTTAGACCAGGGTTTGCTTAAGAGCCTTCACCGACCTGAGCTTAATGATGAGGGAAAGGCCAGTAGATAACTCTTCTTGCCTCCCTCAGTATCGTTCATGACTCCTTATTTTACTTTTTAAAAAGTGTCTAATGTCCATAATAGCTACCACCAGAAGCCACAAACAACAATGACAGTCAAGCCCTAAAGCTGTAAGTTAACCGATGACTCTTTCAGGCTCTCTCCTCTGGTACGACTCTAAATACAAGCATTCTGTAACCATAGTAACTTTGATCTGCTTGAACACATTTTAATCGTCTTTAATACATGATTCGAAGGATAGATTAAAAGACCGGTACATTTTTTAAATAAATACAAAATTATTAAAAAATAATAATAATTATCAATAAATTCAATTTTTTGAGATCCGGGGCTATAAAAAAAAAACGCCCCGGATGCCCATGTCTAACGACGCGCCTGCACTCAAGGACATTCACAGAGTTGTCCAGTAGCCACTCCTTTGTTATCTTGGCTGTGTGCTTACGGTTGTTGTCCTGTTGGAAGATGATCTTCGCCCCAGTTTGAGATCTAGAGCGCTCTGGATCAGGTTTTCATCAAGGATGTCTCTGTACATTGCTGAATTCATCTTTCCCTCGATCCTGACTAGTCTCCACTGAAAAACATCCCCACAGCATGATGCTTCACTGTAGGGATGGTATTGGCCAGGTAATGAGCGGTGCCTGGTTTCCTCCAGACATGATGCTTGCCATTCAGGCCAAAGAGTTCAATCTTTGTTTCATCAGACCAGAGAATTTTGTTTCTCATGGTCTGAGAGTCCTTCAGGTGCCTTTTGGCAAACTCCAGGCAGGCTGTCACTGAGGAGTGGCTTCCGTCTGGCCACTCTACCATACAGACCTGATTGGTGCAGTGCTGCTGAGATGGTTCTCCTCTCTCCACAGAGAAACGCTGGCGCTCTGTCAGAGTGACCATTGGGTTCTTGGTCACCTCCCTGACTAAGGCCCTTCTCCCCCGATCGCTCAGTTTGGCTGTGCGGCCAGCTCTAAGAAGAGTCCTGGTGCTTTCAAACTTCCATTTACAGATGATGGAGGCCACTGTGCTCATTGGGACCTTCAATGCTGCAGAAATTGTTCTGTTCCTTTGCCCAGATCTGTGCCTCGATACAATCCTGTCTCGGTGGTCTACAGACAATTCCTTGGACTTCATGGCTTGGTTTGTGCTCTGACATGCACCGTTAACTGTGGGACCTTATATAGACAGGTGTGTGCCTGTTCACATTGTCATTATGGGGTATTGTTTGTAGAATTTTGAGGAAAATAATGAATTTGATCCATTTTGGAATAAGGCTGTAACATAACAATGTGGAAAAAGTGAAGCGCTGTGAATACTTAACGGATGCACTGTAAATTCTCCCTCCCGGCAAAAACAAAAGAGGAATTTGGAAATGATAGTGTACATTTATAGAAAAAAGAACTTGCATATTGATATTTGTCTCACCCACACCTATCAAATTGCTTCTGTAGATATGGATTTAACCACTGGAGTTTTATGGATTACCTTTATGCTGCCTTTATATGCTTTTTGGACCCTAAAAGCTTTAGTCAGCATTCATTTGCATTGTATGGACCAACAGAGCTGAAATATTCTTTGAAAAATCGGACATATCTGTGATGGCATGAGGGTGAGTAAATTATGAGAGAATTTACATTTTTGGGTGAACTATTTCTTTGATCATCTGATCATTTGAGATTATTATCATTGACTAATAACTTTGACTGATTTTGTCAGTTCCAAATTCTAGTGAAGGATTTGTTAACCATACACTTTTAATTTTTTACTAAATATTAGAGTAAAAATAGAGGGAATTGAGTAAATATTGTGTGAAATTTGCATTTAATTTATGAATGTTTTTGTACTTCCTATTTGCTGTCATTAACAGTTTAAAAAAAATTATCAACTGACCGCTAATTCAAACACTTACATTCCTCAGGCTTCTAAAGAAACAGTTTTTCCACCGAGCCCTGAAAGTGATGAAGAAGAAGCCAGAGAAAGATGTAAAGAAAGAAAAGGAGAAGGAGAAAGAAAAAGAGAAGGCTAAAAGTGACAGCGGCAAAGAAGAGGAGAAAAAGGGCAAAAAGGAGAAAGACAAAAAGAAGGATTTTGAAGCTGCAGACACAAAGAAGGACAAAAATGTATGACTGGAATTTCTGACAACACAATCAAACCTGTGTCCTGTTTCACAGTAGTCAACTAAAGTAGATCTTTATGGTTACGTGCATATCAAAACTTGGCTTTTAACATATTTTTGTTTCTTAATGTTTAGGATGACAGTCCAGGATCGCCAAAGAAGAAGAAGGATGTGAAAAAGAAGTTCAAGCTAGAACCTCATGAGGACCAACTGTTCTTAGATGGAAACGAGGTCAGAACTGCATTCTGAGAATAATAGATAACATATGCTTTAAATCTTGCATGCAGAAAGTATTTGCCAAAGAAAAACTCAACTATATGAAAATGCACATATTGGGCATTGTTTTTATTGCTTTGTCTTTTCTGCAGGTGTATTTTTGGGTTTACGATCCAGTCCATTTTAAAACCTTTGCCATGGGATTGATACTAGGTAGGATCAATTCCAGTGGTCTGCAACCTTTTTGACATGAAGTGTCATGTCAGTTATTCATTTTTTAATGCTTAACCTTCCATCTGCCAATGGTGGCATGCATGATTAAGGTTGCTGATCCCTGATGCACTCCAGTGATTGAGCAATTCTATGTGTTTCTGTATGTTTCCATTACTCATTCAAAGCTTTGTGTTTGTTTGCAGTCATTGCAGTTATTGCAGCCACTCTGTTCCCGCTGTGGCCCGCTGAGATGAGAGTTGGTGTGTACTACCTGAGTGTGGCGGCAGGGTGCTTTGTTGCCAGTATACTTCTGCTGGCTGTTGGTACGAGTTCTAGACATTACATTGTTGTTGTTTGGAAAGAAAAATTCTTATCCCTAAAGATTGTATACTTTCAATGGAATTTTACACACAAGAGCTGTGCAGATACATTCATGTATTGAAATATGTGATAAACTTTCTAACAATATTGCATCAAAAACTTTTTTTTTTATTATATGTGTGCTGTCAGTCGATGAAATATTTATTCGTGATTTAATCGCATTATTTTTCATAGTAAATAATGATTAATCACAGATTTCAAAGTGCTTAAATTTGACTATATAAACAAGACAGAAATGCACTAAAATATCACCAATTCAAATTCAAGTGGTAGGGTGAGTAATTGAAAAAACAGGTTCACGTATTCATTGCAAAGGGCGTTAATTCTCTTAAACCTTCATTCTCCAAAATATTAATCATGGAATTTGTGTTGTCCATTTATAGTAAATACTTTTTCTAAAGACAATCTAAATCCAGAACTAAACAGGCCTAGATTAGAGTATTATAAATTATCCTATCTTAAAAAAAAAAAGGTATTCACTACAAGGGCCCACGTTATAAATATCTACTACACACTCCTATTGCTTGTGACAGTACAGTGTTACTACCTCTTCTATCAAATGCTCATTTCTCATTCTATGCTTTAATTTACCTTTACAGCTCGCTGCATCCTGTTCCTGATCATCTGGGTGGTGACCGGTGGCGTCACCACTTCTGGTTCCTACCAAACTTGACTGCAGACGTGGGCTTTATCGACTCTTTCCGGCCTCTCTATACGCACGATTACAAGGGTCCACGTGCCAACTCAAAAAAATCAGGTAGTGACAAATCCGAAAACAAGGGCACAGATTCCAGCAAAGTGCAGAAATCAGACAGCGAGAAGAAAGACGGCGAAGAGGAAGAGGATGAGGAAGACAATAAGGATGCGGGCAATGGCGAGGGGAGTGAGGAAGCGGGTGCAGAACGTCAATCTGACACAGACAGTGACAGACGAGAGGAGGAAGGATCGCAGCACAGCAACGGCAACGATTTTGAAATGATCACCAGAGAAGAGCTGGAACAGCACACAGAGGAAGAGGAAGAAGAGGAGGAAGAGCAAAGCAAGACAAAGCCCTTGACTGTTCAAACATAAACTTTCGGACTCACGCCCACACACATAATCCCATGCTCCATGTGGACCTGCTGATGTTCTTCTGGCATGTTCAGGAGACTTTTCCCATTTCTGTTCTGGCTGAGATCTTCCTCTATGAAAACAGACAGGCTTAAAGGTTAAATGAGAGAAGACCTTGCAAATACTAGAAGCAAAGGCTGTTTTGTTTCCATGAATATGCTTCCCCACTTTAGATGCAAGCAAACACATTTGGATCATGTATGTCTCCCTAAACAACTGGTTTACACCTTCACCTTTCCTCCTATTGTGTTAATGTTATCTAATGTCAAGGCGTTTTGTTTTAGAAACATGTCAGTAGTGTTAAGTGTTTGAGAAGGACTGGAAAGGTGAGCTTTCAGAATGGTCTTTAAACCACATAAAGTTTCACTTTTCAGTCAGAATGATTTAAAGAATTAGTTCACCCAAAAATGAAAATTCTCATCATTTATTCACCCTTATGCCATCCCAGATGTGTATGACTTTCTTTCATCGGCTGAATTCAAATGAAGATTTTTAGAAGAATATCTCAGCTCTTTTGGTCCATACAATTCAAGTGAATGGGTGCCAAAATGTTGAAGCTCCAAAAATCATAAAAGTAATCCATAAATTCCATTGGATAAATCAAAGTCTTTAGAAGCTATATAATGGGTCTGGATAAGAAACGGATCAATATTTAAGTCCTTATTTTACTATAAATTCTCCTCCCTGCTCAGTCAATCTCCACTTTAACTTTCACGTTCTTCTTGTGTTTTTGGTGATTCACATTTTTCATGCATATTGTCCCCTACTGGTCAGGGAGAAGAATTTATTGTAAAATGGATTAAATATGGATCTTTTTCTCACCCACACCTATCATATCACTTTTGAAGATATGTATTAAAACACTGGATTTGTATGGATTGCTTTTATGCTGCGTTTATGTACTTTTTGGAGCGCCAACATTTTGCCATCTATTCAGTTACATTGCATTCAAAGCTAAAATATTCTGATGAAAATCATAATTTGTGTTCTGAAAGTCATACACATCTGGGATGGCATGAGGGTGAGTAAATGAGAGCATTTTCATTTTTGGGTGAACTATACCTTTAAGATCTGACACTTTATTATTCCATGTTGGCGCTTTGTTTTTTACCACGTAATAATAAATTGGATCATTTGAAAGGACCAACATTTTGTCACATAATAAGTGTTACTATTATTCATTTTAATCACAAATCTGAATAGTTTTTGACCCGTCACATTTCTGAGGAACACTTGGAGATCTTGCTTGGCTTGGGAGGCAGTTGTATTTGCGTGCACTTGTCACACGGTCTGTTGCACATTGCAATAGAACTTTATGATCCTGATAAGAAATAGTCATTGTTCACGGAAACAAAGAGAAATTGCTGCAGTATCCTTGATACAGATGTTTTTTGAAACATCCCATTAGTAATCATTTGGACTGCATTCAGAAGAGGAAACTACACCCACATTTGTGCCAAATTATGCAGATATTGATGCTTTTTCATATGCATAGCACATACAAATTATGACCAAGTCACTTTGATTAGCTGCCAGATAAATACAGTTCAAACATGTCATGCCTCATACAGTATGTCCCCTCTCCTGTTAAAAGGATAATTCACCCAAAAATGAAAATTCGGTCATCATTTACTCACCCTCACATTGTTCCAAATCCTTATGACTTTCTTCCATGGGAGCTGTTTGGCAAAATTGTGTGTGACAGAATTTTAATTGAGGTGAACTATCCCTTTTACTATAGCAGATTAGCTGAATACATTCTTAGTCGAATCACACATCATTGTATCTTAGCCGCTGTTCATTCACACTTGGTACTTCACATCCGGTGTGCTAACTTTAATGTTGATTCTCTGCGATAAATCTTACTTACCTGATGGACTGTGGTCCAAAATAGCTTGTTAGTTAGTTAGTGTGCATTCTAATAAGGGCTGAGGTCCAATACTATCCTTAAATAGGGTTGCATACTATTGACTGGAGTATTCTTTTACATTAGCTGTTTTCTTTTTTTTTTACTCATACTGAAGATGATATTTAAGAGATTAAATACAAATGTATAATTTATATATGGATTCTATAAATCTGCCAGATATGTTCATGCCAGCAGTTCGGTGATCCACTCTGTTCAACATGAACTGTACTCTATTTTATAATGTCAGAAACCCAGGTTTTTCATTTTAGCATTTTATACATATATTCCAATCCCCAATAGGCTAAATGTTTTCCATGCCGAAGACTTTGGAATGATTGTTTCTGGAAAATTTATTGGATTTAGGATACAGAAAACATTTTATTGCAGATTCATTTTGTAGTTACCTAATGCTCTACTGACATGTCATTTTTAATGCATGGACTGTTGGTGTTTATCAGATGCATACAAGAGATTGGAAACACTTGTTTTACCTCAAAAAACCCTTGTTAAAGCTTCCTTTCAAATACAAGGTCATCTTAAGTTCAACAGGAGCACACAACTCCTTTTGCTACAGTGAAGATCTCAGTCCTTTTTTCTTCAAATGGTATGAATCTTTAACCATGTCTGAAAGTAGATGATCTTGTCAGTTAAACCCCAGGAGGGGTCACACTTTAGTGTTCCTTTAGAAATACTATGTATGTCCTCAATATTCTTCGTCATTGACTTTGAAGACCTGGATAGACTGGGCACACACTTACATGGCAGTTTTACCTAATTAAGGGCGTATGGTTTCTTTTTGTTTTCTGTTTCATTGTCTCAAAGATGCTGATGAGTTTTTTTTTATTCACAAGAAATTTCATTGGGTGTTGCTACACAGTGTCAGTCTGTTATGTACAAATGTATTGTTAAAACATGCTGTATTGCAGCATATTTCTAAAGAGGGAATCCCATTTATCTTTTTTTTTTTTTTAATCTGGTCAGCTTGTCCAACTAATTAATTGTCCGTATTTGGATCAATATTGAGGACTGTCTTTTTTGCAATATCTTGAGTATAATTTAAGTGTCTGTCAAAAGTATATCTGTATCCTTTCATTGCAATAAAAATGCAGGACGCAAGCTATTTGCATTGTTTTGCAGTTGTAAACCATCACTGTACTTAATTCAGTAATGCAGTTCATTGTTTCACAACAATTTTCTACTAGATGTGCAACTATTTTATCACACGTCACAACACCGAGAATTCAATAAAAGCCACTATATCCTGATTAAATAATGAAGGTATAGTCCTGTGTTTTATAATTGTAATAGTTACAATAAATACATACTGTATATAATCATTACATTTTTCCAATTAAGCATGGACAATTCGCCAAATATTTTAATTCTGATGTACCCTCATGATGTTTAAAACCTAATGACTTTTTTTCTTCCATGGAAGTTACACTCACCCAACACTTTATTAGGAAATCCTGGACACCTATTTATTCATGCAATTACCTAATCAGCCAATCGTGTGGCAGCAGTGCAATGCATGTAATCATGCAGATACAGGTCAGCGGCTTCAGTTAATGTTCACATCAACCATCAAAATAGGGGGGAAAAATTTGATCTCAGTTATTTGTACCTTGGCGGGATTGTTGGTACCAGACAGGCTGGTTTGAGTATTTCTGTAACTGATGATCTCCTGGGATTTTCACGCACAACAGTATCTAGAATTTATTTTGAATGGTTCCAAAATTAAAAAACATCCAGTAAGCAGCAGTTCTGTGGACAGAACCGCCTTGTAGATGCAAGAGGTCAGCGGAGAATGGCCAGACTGGTTCAAGCGAGACATATCCAACTGCAGACCCGCAGCACCACCAGTTTCAGAACCCCAGCGCCAGAACCTGAAGTGAGGGGCGGAGTTATTGACAATGAGACAAGCATGGCGGAGAGCATGGTGAGTTGTGTAACGTTGTCTAACGTTTTTGAAATCATATGGTGAAAAATTATCGCATATATGAAGTTCAGCGTTTATCTGCTAAATATTTAATTTGTGCATAACTTTATCATCTTATTGAAGCTTGAATATGTTGTCATACTTTATTGTATTAAGACATTGTTTTGATATAATTAAACCAATGATTGGTGTGGTGGTGTTTTTATTTTAATTTTTTAAAGTTGTTAAATACGGAACAAGGAAGAATTTTATTTAATTTGACGTTTACAGAGATAATGTATGGGCTGAAATATGTGCCACCAGAAACTGAATTTGAACCATTTATATTTGAATTTGAATGGCTAAACTTGAATAATTGCATTGAAAAACTGAATTTGAATCACATAATTTGAAATTGTATTGTTTAATTAAAATTGAATTTATTCAAAAACTGAATCTGAATTGTATCATTTGAAATTGAATTTATTCGTTTGGAACTGAAGTCCAATAAAATTTGGTCCTCACTGAAAATTAAACTCTCTATATATCTTCACATTCACTTCTCACAATTCAGATTCAGTTCTCAAATTCAATTTCAAGTTACTGAGACAGACATCCGGGTAGTTGGAGGATGAAGGAAGAGCAATCGAGCGCAGATCGATAGATAGCGTTCATTGGCGCACAGGACTCCTCTTGGGCCAATCAGCACCAATGTTTTGGAGCACAGTACGTTACCCGCCATGAAACAAAGAAGAAGTGCTTGCCTGACTTGACCACCACCACCATGGATTCGGCTGGGACAAATACGGTAATGATTTTTTTTTTTTTTACGATCTAACGATCTTTTGTTTAACTGTTGTTAATGTTATAGCTATTTTGTAGAAACGGGAAATTAAATCTTTCTCCCGACGTTGCAAACAGTAGCTATAATCCCACGTTTTTATGGTAGCCTACTAGCTCTTATAACAACATTTTTGCCTGGTGTTTATTATTTCTAAGCGTTTGCCTCTTCCTCCGGTGAAAATGTTGTTGCAAACGTAGCTAGTGTTAACCCGCCAAGTAGACTGGTCATGTCTTCAGTGTGATTTTTTTCCAGATAACTTCTCCTCGTGGTTGTCATTGTCAGAGTAACGTTACTGAGAGGGAGAGAGAGAGAGTAGTAAGCGTGTAAGTTATGTGTCGCTGTGTTTGGCAGGTGCTAGCATAATGTAAGGCCATAAACTTCAGGGCAATTACACCATAGCTCTAGCCCTATTCATTTGAATTGAATGCATAAGTTAGTTAATTCTGTTTGACTAGAACACAAAAATAGCACATTTACACTTCGAAAGAAAGCGATACAGCTTCCTGCACAACAGAGCAGTGCAAGTGGCTGATGCCATCACATGTAAAAAAGGTAAGGTGACACTGTATTTTTTTGGACACTGTAACTGTAGGCTAAATTATGATGTTAAATTAATGTTTATATTGTGCCCCTTTGGTTACTTAATCAGGCAGATTGCTTGTCTTCATCTAGCCTACATTTCATCTTCTTTTAGGGGATTTTCATTATATTCCATCATACCTAATGTTGGGGATTATTAAATTATTTCTATTCTATATTCTGCCTTAACATGTGTAGCTTGTGACAATGTGGTCAGTCACAATTTCCCTGTTGGACAAAGAGAAGCTAAGACAGCAAAGACCCACATAAACACAGTTTGGCATCTCAATCCTGTGATGATAGCCTTACCTGTTTTGCTCACAGCCATAGGATAAACGCCAGATTTATACTGCATATAGATATGTTATGGTTAAGGACCACAGAAATGTGGACTTAATGATCTTCTTTGTGTTAACTTATTTTCAGATTCCTGCTGCTCCAGTAGCTCTGATCGACTTCTCTGCTAAAGCCAAAAAAAAAAGCTTGACCGTTCTATTGATGGCAGGACAACTGAAAACCAGGTTGGGAAATCAATTTCATGCCCAAGAGTGAAGAGAGGGTCAGAAACATATGCTAGTTTTTTGAGACTTTAAGCAAAAACTGTCCAAGGAGTGCAGCACTGATGGCTAGGGAGCCTTACTACAAAGAATTCATCCCCAAATCTAGTATGCTTCCTAAAACTGTTCTTGAATACAGAACACCAGAGACTCTGCAGCTACCCCCAAAGAGCTTGGAGAGCTATGCCAGGTATTCCAGCTAGAAGAGCTCATCATGTCCCAGGTCCAGGCTGTAGAGAGGGCAACTCGAAGTCAGAGTGCAAGCAGGATTTGGTTTAGGCAAAGAGCTGGACGCATAACTGCTTCCAAGCTGAAACAAGCTATTAAGACCAACCCCAGCAACCATCCAAGAGCTTGATCAAGGCCATATGCTACCCAGAAGCATATAGGTTCACCACAGCCGCTACAAGGTATTTAGGGTTTGAATTAGGGTAAGGCAGAGGTAAGGCCTCGTGTAAACAGTGTTTATGTCCAGAAAAGAAACACTGACAACAGAGGGTATAATTTGGATAAAAAGAAGCTTGTCTATTAAGTAAATGTATCTTACTGGTGGAATATTAAATGAAATGTATAGTAACACATTGCTTTGGTGCACGTTAGTTATTAGTTATAGGGTTATAAGACTATGGTTATGCAGGAGTAGAACTAAGTATAGGGGTTAGGAAATGGCATTTAAATCACTGAACTGGATCTACACATCCAATAATAAGTAATCATTTCCTTTTCATGTTTTGCATGTGTACTGTGTACAGTTATGGATGCAAACATGAAGCACAAGCCAGAGGAGTCTATGAGAAGCTGATGGGTCGGGAGCATGCAGGCTTCTCCTGTATGGACAGTGGTCTCTGGCTGAACCCCAAGTGGCCATACATGGGGTCCTCCCCTGATGGGATTGTTGTTTGTGACTGTCACGGAACTGGCATCTGCAAGATTAAGGTAATATTACAGTCTCTGTTGTAGTAAAGTCCCTAAATCTCGAGACTGAGTCGTGTCTCAAGTCCTAAACTGAGCAAAAAGGCAGAAAATATATTTGTTAATCTATTGTTCACGTGTCCTTCTCTCTGTGATTTCAATGTCCACACTCTCACCAAGATGAAGCCAATCTGCGCTTGTGTGCTGGGGAAAAGGGCTTCTGCCTCATCAATGATGGGGATAATGTCATGCTGGACCGGACTCATGACTACTACTACCAAGTTCAGGGACAGCTTCACATTGTAGACGCTGAGTACTGTGATTTTGTTGTGTGGAACCACAATGACATTTTTGTTGAAAGGATTTTGCCCGATGATGTTAGGCTTTTTTAGAAACGGTATACTTCCAGAAATACTGGGACAGCAAGTTACAAACTCACATGTGTAATGTAATGAAAGGATCCAGGCACTCTTGAAAGTGGGCTGTGTGATATTGCTGTTATATCAATACGGTTGTATGAGACAAGATTACATTTTGACTATTGTTATGAGTGTGGTCTTTGTGAGTTCTGGCTGTTGTATAATTTAAATGAAAAGATTAAATGCCATTGAGAAGACAGAATTATACATGGTGGTTTATTTACAAGATTAGATTTTTCAACAATTGTTATAATAACAAGAACATGGTGTGCAATAACAGATTAGAATCCATTTCATTACATATAATACATATAGCCAGTACAATTGGACTAGTGGATAAAAGTATTACACTTGTTGAAAACATATTAACAGACTGATATGTGTCGGGGCTCAGGTACTACTACTCCCATGTCCTCTTACTTATCATCATCAGAGCCAAGAAGCAGGGATCAGGTATTGGACAGTACATGTGTGAGGGCTCAGGTACTGGACTGACTGATTATTATCCCTCTCCCTCCTCCTTACTCCAATGGGACAATAGACTCCGAAAGATTAGACAAGCGCTAGGGCAACCTAAAAAGCCCCAATCAAGTCCATATTAGACTACCGGTAACTTAATAAGCATTACTAAGTAAATGAGCATTTAATGACAACCTAATGCTATATAAACACAGACACAAAAAACACGTTGGCTAGCTAACATACCTCCAACGAAGTGGTCGCTGCAGACACGGGCATTAACAGACTCTGCTCCTCCCGACCGCAGACGTACGTTAAAAATCAACTTTTTACATTTCTCACCTTTATGAGTGACAATCTTCGGTACTCTATAAAAACCCTTTCCCTTTTCTCGATTAGAACGATTGGAGCAGCCGTAAACTACACAAAACATTGGCATTTTGCCAGACGGCAGATCCTCAGCTATTTAACTTCCTGCCCTCCATCTGAATTGCGCGCTCTCGCGATGCAGCAGCGTGACGTCACGTGAAACCAACCTATGAACGCTATCTATCGATCTGCGCTCGATTGCTCTTCCTTCATCCTCCAAATACCCGGATGTCTGTCTCAGTAACTTGAAATTGAATTTGAGAACTGAATCTGAATTGTGAGAAGTGAATGTGAAGATATATAGAGAGTTTAATTTTCAGTGAGGATCAAATTTTATTGGACTTCAGTTCCAAACGAATAAATTCAATTTCAAATGATACAATTCAGATTCAGTTTTTGAATAAATTCAATTTTAATTAAACAATACAATTTCAAATTATGTGATTCAAATTCAGTTTTTCAATGCAATTATTCAAGTTTAGCCATTCAAATTCAAATATAAATGGTTCAAATTCAGTTTCTGGTGGCACATATTTCAGCCCATAATAATGTTCCTTAATTTTTGCTGTTTTCCAGTATGCTCTACATCTTGTCTTGGGAGCACCCTTTGATTTTACATCTGTAAGTAATTACCAGTTCAAGTAATTGACCTTTATGATGTTGTAGCAGTTGAAATATCAAGATTTCTCTATTTTTGTCTTCCAGTGCGACTTTCCAAACATACGGAGATGGTGGGCTCTTATTCTTCTGGAGAACTTTGGGGTTTTCTCTGAAAGGTAGATACTGGACATTTACTCCAGCCCACCGTTACATTTGCACCCTCTTCTGATTAATTTTAAATTAACCAAGATATATATATTCCAGTGCAGAAACCCTACAAGAGTCCCTTCCATGTGAAGAACAAGCTACGCTTAGCAGCAGTGAGGCGGTGTGTGTGTGTGTGTGTATATATATATATATATATGTATATATAATCTCTTAACATATAATACATTTATATGTCACATTTATAAAGTCACATTTTCCTTTAATATTCTGTAATGAAGTAGCTCCCAATAATCCGGCACATGAAAGAAGCTGTGAAATGGCTCCATTCCAACAGCCATCTGCTCAGGGGTCCAGTGGCAGAGCCTCTTTTCATTCGAATGAAAGAAGACCACAAGGAAAAGGCCCGCAACAATCTCCTGGAACAGTCAGAAGCTTCCAGAGAGCCCTTTCTATTTCATTTTGTGTTCAGGGATGACATGGAGTTATTTTTACAAGAATATAAGGACAAAATGGGCCTGAGAGTGAATTCCTCATTTGATACATTTTAAGTTTAATTTATACAGGATTGTCATGATAAAATGGGCCTAGGGGTGAATTGGTCATTTGTTGTATATATTTTTATTGTTTCTTTTAAAATGATGCTTAATTTTCTCTCTTTTTAGTTTTTTGACATGTTTTATTTTACATAAAGAAAAATGCATGCTGCACATGTTCTTGTGAAATAAAGTATATTTTATATAAAATACCCATAAGTTTCAAGCATTTTTTTTCACCATCATGATCAGGAAGTAACTCTCATAATACAATGAAACGGATAACTATATACAATTATATTACACAAGATCAATGTTTTAAAATGCTTATTGTACTGTACCTTAAAGAATCATTATAACATACGTATAAAGTATGATGTTTCATTTGTAATAAAAGCAAAGTACTCTCCAAAACGTTAGGTGGCGCTACTTGGTTTAGAACGTAAGCTCCGCCCCTCACTTCAGGTTCTGGCGCTGGGGTTCTGAAACTGGGGTTCTGAAACTGGTGGTGCTGCGGGTCTGCAGCTGGATACTATAGGTTCAAGCTGACAAAAAGGCTACAGTAACTCAGATTACCGCTCTGTATAATTGTAGTGAACAACATGTTGAACATTGAGGCGGATGGGTTAAAACAGCAGATAACGTCAGGCACCTTATTAGGACCATAGTGTTCCTAATAAAGTGCTCAGTGAGTGTATATAAATAAAATGTTACAAGGTATGATTGTTTCAGTCATTTACTTTGCATATTTTTTTCCATTGAATAAATGAGAATTGTGACTGATGCTGTCATTCTGCCAAACATTTCCTTATGTGTTTGGAACAACATGAGGGTGAGTAAATTACAGAATTTTCATTTTTGAGTTAATACCCCTTTAAGAGGCATATACAAGCAAAAATTAAACTAGACTGACTGCACTATTGCTGCTTTGGGGTTAACTACATTTTAAAGGAATGTTCCAGGTTCAGTACATTTGTGACGATGTTTATTACCACAAAACTTCATTTCTACTCATCCCTCCTTTTCTTTAAAGAAATGTAGGCACTTACAATGGAAGGCCCATTTTTGGAGGGTTTAAACAGAAATGTGAAGCTTATAATTTTATACAAACACATGAATTGTATTAAAATCATGTATTGTTTGAGCTGTAAAGTTGTTTAAATCATAATTGTTTCCTTTTAAAGTTTTAGGGTTTGTTGACATTAGATCATCATGGCAACAAAGTTATCAAATTGGCTATAACTTTCCACAGAAAAGGTCTCAATTTTATCATAATAAAATTATTTATACACTCATATCCGTTGTCTCATGGCTATACTTTTGAAAGTATTTAAAAAAAAATAAAAAATAAATAATAATTGGTCCCCATCACTTCAATAACTTTAATGCAATGACCTTGTAGGGCCAGTAATACTTACTGAGAAATGCAAAACACACAGGATGCATTTGTAGAATTTAAAAAACCACAGCTCAGTCATGATGTGAAAAAAAAAAACCACTATGCTGTTGGACCACAGGGAGACAAGAACTGTGTGGGTATGACTAAGAAAGAAGATATTTAATGTAGCACAGGTGTTTACATTTGAATGGAAACCAAATAGGAGCAAGTGCCAGCTATAGAAAAAGCCTGTCAAACAGGATTTCAATGTAGTTTGTTTTCTGAATTATTTTGAGTAGGGCAAGAAAGCAGGGACGTGCACAGACATTTTGGGGGGCAGGGGCTCAAGTGGGAAAAAAGGGCACTTCTCATAATAATTTATTTTAAAAATGTTTTAAAAATTTTTTTTAAATATATTAACACAACTCTCACACTCCCGCAATTGTTTCATACTCAACAGATTTCTACAAAATAATCAGTTCACACAGAGAACATGGTCTTCTTTAGTATTCACTAGGTTCATCACAAGAGCAGGCAACGGCAAAGGAAACTATGCCACAATGTCCATGTTTTCTATGCTACTAGTTTCAAGTATATATTTAGAATAAATGACTGCACCAAGGAGAAGGTAGTGGTCAATTTTGAGGTTTTGGTCTATTTTGCTTCCATGTTTTCTTTTACTCTAATGGAAAGAAAACTTCCAAAATACACATTTAGATGTTGTTTGTTTTAAGCCTACTACCCTCCGTCTGTTTGCATCTGTAGATTTCTTCTAAATGAATCAAAACAAGCTAATCTGTGTATTTAAACATAACATTTCAGGGGAAAATACTCTAAAGACATTAACTGGAGAAGTTCTGTGGTGATATGCTTAAATTATTTTGTTTATCATATTCACCTGCAGTGCCTTGTCAAATGTATGCACATTAGTGCATTTTAATAAGTTAATCAATGTGGCGATGTTATTAGAGACACATTTTACTGTATTCACCTATTGTGTCTCCATTAAGTACAGCGCATTAACCTGTATGGCCATGATATGTTGCCTTAGCTAAACTTTAGCTAACTTATTACATTAGTAGCTCATGAGTCATGCATGTTAGCGAGACACAAGTTAACTATATTTGTCTTTTGGCTAATTAGCTGTAACGCTAAGGTAGCTTAGTCTTTTGTTCATCACCACTCACCTCCGCACAAGCCAAGACAAACACAACTGGGATAGGAGCTGGGAGGGGCTGCTGCCTGCCTGTCTGTATGTCTGATGTGCCGATGTGTGCTGCACTGCTGCGCAGAGATGCAGAGATATAGAGAGGAGGGAGGGAGGGAGGGCATAGGAACTCGACAAAGTGTCATCTCCCGACCTGATATTTAGATTTTTTATTCAATAAATATATTTGTTTGACAGGGAAGCTGTGCGCAAACAGGAATATATATAAATATAATAAAGCACCCCAGAAAAAGGGCACTTTCTCTCGAGGAAGAAAAAAGTGCTCAAGTCCCATTTGATGTCTATGTGTGCACATGCCTGCAAGAAAGTACAAAATGTACTGGCAATATTTCCCAATAGACAGATAAACTGCATGAGAAGAAAGGAACAGCTGTGATTGCAGCTATAGATAGACAGGAAAACTGCACTAAACACCTGGTGTTAAAATAAAGCGACAGTTCCCCCAAAAATATGGTCATCATTGACTTACCATCTTGTCATTCCAAGCCTTTACAACTTTCTTTCATGGAACACAAAAGGAGATGTTAGGAAGAATGTTAAGGACTGACAGCCTGTCTAAGTCAATGCAAAACAAGTCATACAGGTTTGGAACAACATAAGGGTCAGCAAGTGATGATATAATTAAACATTTTGGGTGAACTGTCCCTTTAAGAGGACAAATTGCAATCCATTTTCTGCTACAATGTGTGTCACAAGTTTAAGAGGGTGGTGGAGAATCTGTGATTGTGAAGATCCCTATTTATGCAAGTTTATAAGCCTAAATATAAACCTGGGCCTGGGGTGGAGGGTGAGATTGGGGGTTGTTAACATAATTTAATTGGTAATAAAATAATGACTGCACCAAATTATTTAACTTCTTCAAGACAGCATGATATTTTAAGGCCTTGAGAAAATAGTTGCTTTCTATGTTAAATAATTAGGTTTTTCACAACAGCAGCATTAAATGATCTGCATAATGATGTTTAGCAATAACTTATAATGACATTCAAGCACTCAACTTTCTTGCAGAAAGCTGAATTGAGAAATCGTAGCTGACTTAAACATGACTGTCGAAATGTTCCATGTAAATTGCACATCCACAAGAGATTACAGAGCATAACAAAGACTCCTCCAGTTTACCTACCAGATCTGCCCTTATTGGTATAAGAATTAATGGGGATTTCTATGGAGTCAATTCCATGCCACATATATTTGCAAAAATATAAAGTATTGCAAAAGAAAATAAAGTTTTGCAAAAGAAAAATAGCAAAAACCAAGATATAATTAATTTCAAAGATCAATGAATGTTGTAAAAGAAACTTAAGAACTTTGATCCTTTTTTATCTCTGCAACAGATTTTTAGGCAGCAATGATTTTGTCACATCTTTTTCTTTGCAATGCCTACTAATTATTTTGCAACACTCCTTATAATCTGCATTTCCATCAAGTGTGATCTCATGATACCGTTTTGCCTTTGCATTTCACTTTTCTGTGCGTTTCACTTTATGGCACTGTTTTGACTTGGGGGTGGAGTCAGGGGATTGGGGCGTGTACAATGGGCTCAGAGATGCCTCCCTGGAAGTTACGTCATTAGCTTGAGACTTGGATCAATAATCATGGCCGAGCAGAGGCATGCAGGTGGATCTCAGGTATGTAAAGTTGATTAAAACTTTTTTGCTTTTGCAATACTTTATATTTTTGCAAATATATGTGGCATGGAATTGACTCCATAGATTTCTACGAACCCTTCAAACATAGGAGGGTCTTTAAGCTAAAGCCATGACTGCAGCTGAATTCTTCCTAGGGCTGAAATGATTAGTCGACATTATCGACAACGTCGACAACAAAAAATGATCGACAAAATATTTAACTACGTTTCCATCAAAGGATTTTTGACAAAAAAAAGTTCAAAATATCATCAAATAAAAATCAAATAAACATCAAAATAAAGCTGATGGAAACGCACATTATCGCTAAAATGTCACAAATGTCGACATCATATTTTTCTGTTTAAAGCGCATAAACTCTATGTCGATGCATCAAATTTGGAAACACGTTTTGTCTATAAAATTGGCATTAACACAAAAATGTTGTGTCACATGACAGAGTTTGCACCAATAGCCTGTGTTAATCATGACAACAGTATTGAAAGCCAATTTATTGTACATGATTATGGATTGATCTTTACGGCATATGGAGCCGATGCAGGAAAAATGCAGGAAAAATTATCTGTATTAAATAAAATTAATTACCAAATGAAAAAAGTAGGCTATATATATTTTTAGACCTCATATATATATGAGTTTTCTTCACACAAATTTTAAATTAGCCTTACCCTGATCTGTAGATGAAAACATTCAGCTGAATGACATGCTCAGAATGTGCTGCACTTTTTCAAGACCATAAACTATCAGAACTATTTATCCAATGCCGAGTTCACTTTCAGAAAATTAGCTTTTAAACATTTTAAAACGTTTAAATACTTTAAATCTAACCCTCTTTACCTCAGATCACATTTACTGTTTATTCCGAAAATGTAAATTTGCATTATGAAGCTAAAATACATTTTAGAAGACAATCAAGTTCAGTTGGTCATTAAAAGTTGCTGGAGAAATATGCAGGACATAATGCAGTTGTGATGGCGATACTTAGATTAGATGATTGTTCAAAATATTGAATATCATGAATGTAGGCTATATATAAACCCTGATATTACACAGCATACATTTTTTTTTCTTTAATAGCTGTGCACTCCGATGGATGGTCCTTAAACGGAGACAGAAATTTTCCCCACTACTTTTGCCGGCAGGTTGCTAGCTTTAACAGGGCCATGACGATCCGCTTTCGGGTCGGAACCGGTGTCAACCTGCAATATGCGCAACATCAGGACCAATGTTACCCTTTTGACTACAATTCCTCGTCTTCTGATTGCTTTTATTTGTTCATTAAAATGACAGTAAGCTGACTAATTTAAATGAATTGTCTCAATACTGTCCCCATGTTTCCCAAACTTCAGAGGAAAATGTAGTGGTCTAAGCACATAACTGGTTATCTGGTAATCAGAAGGATGCTAGTTCGAGCCCCACTGCCACCACCATTGTGTCCTTGAGCAAGGCACTTAACCCCAGGTTGGTCCGGGGTGATTGTCCATGTAGGGCCTAATAATTGCACTGTAAGTCGCTTTGGATAAAAGCGTCTGCCAAATGCATAAATGTAAAACAATTAGGGATATCTGGGAGGCGAATTAGCGATAAACACACATTTCTTATAATATGAGTATCACGTGTATCTTATGGTGAAGAAAATCGGCGATACGCAGCTCTATAAAGAAGAGTTTGTTTTTTGTGAGTTAAATATGGATCGATGTAGGCCTATTTAAGATACATTCTCTTAAAGCAAGTCTAAATATCTTATATGTTGCACCTCATGTAAATGTATCTTGTTTTAAGGATATGGAAAACAAGATCAACACTTGATAACAATAGGTTTATTTGCAGTTAAATTATTAATTAATTAAACAATAAGTCGTTTTTCCCCTTTAATTCAGTGAATGTCATTTAGAGGTATTTTTAAAAGATGATTTTGTCCTCGGCCCTGCGATGGACTGGCGACCTGTCCAGGGTGTCCCCCGCCTTTCGCCCAATGTTAGCTGGGATAGGCTCCAGCCCCCCGCGACCCTGTACACAGGATAAGCGGTTGACGATGGATGGATGGATGGATGGATTTTGTCCTCTTTATTGTTAGTAAGCACGTTTAATACAACCTTTTAAGTAGAGGCACAAGCTGAATAGTCGGTTAAGAGCTAATGATTAATCGTTGCAATAATCGCCCGAATAGTCGAATAATCGTTTTAATAATCGTTAGATTAATCGATTTATAAAAAATTATCGATAATTGCAGCCCTAATTCTTCCATAAGACTTCTGGAAGTCAGTATGGATATCTGAAACATTTTGGAATGTATGATTTGCTATGCATCACAGTTTTGAGAATTCTTCAGCCAAAAGTAAAAATTCTGTTATTGTTTATTCACCCTATTGTTCCAAACCCGTATGACTTCCTTACTTCTATGCAACACCAAAAAAGGAAATTGAGGAATGAACCATTTTATTCCATGAAATTACTAAGAATAACTTTAAAAATAGGACAAAAAAGCTTCTTAAAAGTATCATTAAAGAAGCTCATTCGACATTTTGATGCCATACAATAGCATTGTGTGAGGAATAGAAACAAATTTAAAGGGATAGTTTCCCCAAAATGAAAATTCTCTCATCATTTACTCACCCTTATGCCATCCCAGATGTGTATCACTTTCTTTCACTCCAATGAAGGTTTTTAGAAGAATTTCTGAGCCGTTTTGGTCCGAACAATGCAAGTGAATGGGTGTCAAAATGTTGAAGCTCTGAAAATCACATAAGTCAGCAAAAAAGTAAGACTCCAGTGGTTAAATCAACATATTCCAAAGCTATATAATGGGTGTGGGTGAGAAAAAGATTAATATTTAAGTCCTTTTTTACTTTAAATTCTCCTCCCTGCTCAGTCAATCTCCACTTTAACTTTCACGTTCTTCTTCTTGTTTTTTTGGTGATTCACATTCATCATGCATATCGCTCTCGACTGGGCAGCGAGAAGAATTTCAAGCAAAGAGGGCTTAAATATTTATCTGTTTCTCACCAAAACACATCACATCGCTGGATGACATTGATTTAACCACTGGAGTCGTATGGATTACTTTTATGATGGCTAGATGTGCTTTTAGGAGGGTCAACATTTTGGCATCTATTCACTTGCATTGTATGGACCTACAGAGCTGAAATCTCCTTCTAAAAATCATAATTTTTGTTCCGCAGAAAAAATTATGTGCATGAGGGTGAGTAAATGATGTGAGAATTTTCATTTTTGGGTGAACTATCCCAAGGCACTATTCACTGATAATCTTCTCCTCCAGAGCACTTTGACCAGATCGATTTACTGAGTTGAACTCAAGAACCGGAACAGTCCATTTACATAAATGAATGATTCGTTCATGAATTAACCGATTCATTGAGAATACCTGACCCAAAATAACTATTTGTTCTTGAATTGGACATCTTTACTTCTCTCATGAACATGTGGATAGCTAGGGCCGAAACATTTTTAACTGTACGAAAAAAATCGACCAGTACATTCTTCACAATTTCTCCTTTAGTGTTCCAAAGAATAAAGAAAGTCATACAAGTTTGAAATGACATGACAGATTTTTCATTTTTGGGTGTTTTCGATGATGATGGTGTATCAGTTCTCAGTATCTGAAGAGACGCTGGCATCTGTTAGGCGTGTTTGCTTCTTGCGGACATTCCAGTGGAGGCACTGAGCCAGACTTTCAAACCAGTCATTCATCAGGTCATGACAGCAGATAGATGGAACTGGATAGCAGGAGGTTGTGATCTTAATACTAAGGGAAAATAACAGAAGTTGTGAAATCAAAGCATAAATAATGATTTTTTTTTTCTAAGAATACTTAAACCATAATATTATTCAAACATAACAAGCACTAATGCCTTTATCACTTGATCAAAGGTGGCTTCGTAAAAAACAGAAGAACTACATTTCAGGTCTCAGCTGTGTGAAGGTTGGGTGATGATACTTATTGATACAAATTTTCATAACTGTAAATACAGCTGTTGTATTAATAGATTAAGGCAGAGGTAAAATCTTTTTTCTAATGGCCTAGTGTAAAGAAGAGCCACACCTGTCACCATGCTGGATCTCCTGCCTCTTTCTGCTACCAAATGACACCCAGGCTGTGTTGCGAGCATCAGGGGACAGCGTTATCTGCAGAGCAGGATTTTAAAAGGTTTAACAGACTTCTGATCACCTCGTATGAGGAAAACGTAAAACCACAACTTTGACCACAGTTACATTTCTGCAAATTTTCTCGGCAAATGTACTTAAGTCATTGAAATCCAATATGTCTATTTTAAAACCTTCTCCATCTGACCAATCTCACCATGAGCTCCACACCAGCAGGCACCACAATAGGTCTAAAGGAGAGGGAGTGAGGGCAGATGGGGGTGACCATAATAGCAGGGACATTGGGATGGATCATGGAGGCTCCCGCTGCGGCAGCATAAGCCGTGCTGCCTGTGGGGGTGGATACGATTACACCTGCGTGGAAACAGGCCACAAATTTCCATTTATTTTCATGCCTGCTGGTCTCTTGTCAAAGCAAACATAAAGTCAATTTAGTGCTTTGTGGGATCTGCTTGATCTAGTAGCAGAAAAAACATAAATTATTGGAATGAAGAGGAATAAAAACACAGGAGCTATTTGTGGAAAGAGTTAGGTGTGCACGGCTTTAGTCAGGAGGGGTGGCCTGGAGTGTTTTAGTAACTCAATATACTTTATAATAGGGGGGGGTTCCCTGTAATAAGTGCACTGTAAGTCGCTTTGGATAAAAGTGTCCGCCAAATGCATAAATGTAAATGTAAAATGTAGTCTCTGAATGCAAGTGTTATCGTTCAAAGACTGCAACCAAATACTGAAATCCTGTTATTATATAGGGGATAAGGTTTGGTTGGCTAGCATGGGCAGTTAGTCCCTGCTTTTAAATTATGTAACTATACCATTAGGGGCTTTTAAAAAAGCAAGATGGAGACCACTGAATGGAACTCAATGAAGGTGTCTCAAGAAAAAGTTAAAATTCTTTTCAGTTGACACTTCGTTAAGTCCCACCTTGAAAATGTTTCTTACCGATCCAATCATAGCAACTTTTTCATTGTTGCCATTTCTCTGATAAGTGTTTGCTTTTTTATAAAGAGAGCCTATGGGAGGAAAGTGTGTTGGAGTTGTTCTAAGAAGGATTTTATCAAAATCAAAAAAAAAACAAAAAAAACAGAGAGGATACATGGAGTGTATTTTCTTTCTTTTAAAAAAAATCTTTAAATAAATCTCCCGGAGCATGCTGTATCATTCCTTATTCCTAAACAAACAATTAGAACTTCAGCGAGGACACCTACATTTGCTCCAATGTAAATTAAAGCTAACAACTTACATTAACTATGATTCAGGTCTGAAGGTGATAATAAATATAGGGTTCACAGCATCATAGTGAGTGTGTTTATTATGATGTGTTTTAAGCAGTTCTTTTCAGTTACACTAATGTTATGAGATTTATAATCTTTTCAAGTGACTGATTCACAGTCTCCACAGTTTTCAATCAAATTCCTGTGTAATTTAACAATTTATTTTACAAAAAAACACCAGATAAATATGATTTACAATATAACTTTTCAGTCCAGCCCATGTTATAACACAATCCATTCCATTTATGAAAGTATTTTGCCAAAAAAGGTGCCGGCAAATTCACGGCAATCTCCTATTTATGGCGTTATTTCCCTGTCAAATGTCGAGAGCGCATTATTGTAGCGCGAAAGTACATTAATGTTATGCGCGAGCGCGAATCCCTCTGCTCGCGCGCGGAATATAATGCGCCGAGCGCGAATCCCTCTGCTCGCGCGCGGGAACTGGGCGCGCGCTCTCAGATACACGCTGCTCTTGAAAGAATTTTCTCTGCGCTCGCTCAGAGAATATGCCTGCACTTAAAACGTGTTCATTGCAATCGCGAATCTCTCCTCTTCGCTTAAAGTAAGCGTGTTTGTGCTTAGACTGTGTCCCGTGCGTTCGCGCATGCCCAAGTACTCTTCTCTTCGATTTCTTTCTCTTTGCTCTTGGCATAAACGCTGTCAAAACGGCAACAACCAATCAGAAAAGGCTTCAACGACTGACCAATGAAAACGCGACATCGTACATGGAATCTAATTGGTTGATATTGAACCGCACAT
Source organism: Xyrauchen texanus (assembly GCF_025860055.1). NCBI lineage: Eukaryota > Metazoa > Chordata > Actinopteri > Cypriniformes > Catostomidae > Xyrauchen > Xyrauchen texanus. The sequence continues at coordinate 15,070,558 of NC_068281.1, read as the reverse complement.
GTTCATGTGTTCAATCAAGACGATTCAATTCAATCAAGACGAGCCGAGATGGATCCGCAGAATCGGCGATCTCAGGTAAACAGTTTTATTTGTTTTGATGTTAAATATGTCAAATGTATCTTAGAAATGTCTGGGAAGAGGGCGATTGGATTATTTTACATATAAATGACCTAGACTGTCAACCACATTCATACTACAGAGCTATGCCCATTGTAGTGAGATTTTTGAGCCAAATAGATTTGAAAGCCGATTCCAAAAGGCAAAAATAATATTTTACGTCTGATAATTAACACATTGTCTCGTGCAATCACACCAGTGATTAAACATTAAGTACGTAGCGAGATCAACTGCTAAATTAAAATCTGAAAAAAGACTTGGGGAAGATAAGGTGGCAACATGCCCCGTAAAATTATGCTAGTCCTTTATCTATTATGGCTGTCACGAATGAAGTGATGTGAAATGAAAAGTGTCATCTGCAATAGATTTTCTTTATCGCTGGATTGCAGCGTTGAGTGTTATAACGTTAATCAATCACCCACTTTCTGTTGAGCTTAATTAATGCAGTTTGGCCAATCAGAGGCATTTTGATTAAAGGACAAGTTAGGTATTTTACACTTAAAGCCCTGTTTTAAGATCGTTTCTGATGAAATAGAGCGGTTAAGATTAAAATTTGGACCAAGGCGTCATAAAACCAACGGCGTCAATATGAGGCGCCAGATATATATGGGCCAGAAGAGCCTCCTAGTGGTCTAACCCTAACCAATCTTTCAATCTTAACCGTTCTATTTCATCAGAAACGATCTTAAAACAGGGCTTTAAATGTTAATTATCAGGCGTAAAATATTATTTTTGCCTTTTGGAATCGGCTTTCAAATCTATTTGGCTCAAAAATCTCACTACAATGGGCATAAGCCTGCAGTATGAATGTGGTTGACAGTCTAGGTCATTTATATGTAAAATAATCCAATAAGCCCTCTTCCCAGACATTTCTAAGATACATTTGACAAATTTAACATCAAAACAAATAAAACTGTTTACCTGAGATCGTCGATTCTGCGGATCCATCTCGGCTCGTCTTGATTGAATTGAATCGTCTTGATTGAACACATGAACATGTGCGGTTCAATATCAACCAATAAGATTCCATGTACGATGTCGCGTTTCATTGGTCAGTCGTTGAAGCCTTTTCTGATTGGTTGTTGCCGTTTGACAGCGTTATGCCAAGAGCAAAGAGAAAGAAATCGAGAGAAGAGTACTTGGGCATGCGCGAACGCACGGGACACAGTCTAAGCACAAACACGCTTACTTTAAGCGAAGAGGAGATTCGCGATTGCAATGAACACGCTTTAAGTGCAGGCATATTCTCTGAGCGAAGCGAGAAAATTCTTTCAAGAACAGCGTGTATCTGAGAGCTGCCCAGTTCCCATGGCGAGCAGAGGATTCAGGCCAGCGATTATATTCAGCGAGCAGCAGAGGGATTCGGCCGCAAGATAACATTAATGTACTTTCGCGCTACAATAATGCGCTCTCGACATTTGACAGGGAAATAACGCCATACCTATTCCTTCCCATGGGGAGTTCTGCAGAGCTTGTAAGAGCGAGCGACTGTAACCAAGGGTGGCGGAGCTTAGCGGAGGGTAAATTGACACAGCATCTTACAAAAAGAAGCAGAACAATGGTCAAAGATGTTGGTCTACCACATTTACAAAGAAAAAAAAAAAATAATAAAAAAAAAAATAGCACAGACAGATTTAAAAATGTGTGCTTTGTGAACGGCTCCTTATGTGGGCATTTGTCAGTCACAGCCAAGCAACTGCTATTGAGATGAATGGGAATGAGAACAGATACTCTCTGGATAATAGGTTTATTATGTATGTCCTCTTTGTTTGACATCAGTCTTGGTATCATTTGCAATGTGTTCAAAGGCCGTTACAATACATTAACCACAGGGACAAAAGATCAACAAACAGATAGTTCCTCGTTCCTGGGTACAATAACTGCATATTATAAAAAAAGGAAATAAGTAACACTATAAACAACGCCAAGTGCTGTCAAAATGTGCTTACCGTCTCCCTGAACTGATGTGATGAGGCATCCATCCAGGTAAAGTTCAACATTAGACAGGTAAGAGGAGGGTCCTCTGTCCACCACCACCTCATTTAGAACCTTTATACACACATAAACAATGTCCATATCACAAAAGGTGAATGAATTACCTATCGACTAGAGCAGTAAACGGTGTGACCTGACAGCCTGAAATTATAATCTGTTTAAAGATACTGTATATTACTATAGAAATAGCATTCCATGTTGGTCTAAAATATTAATCTCAGATGTAAATGAGTAGAGCCACAGACTGTCAATGACCTAAAGTTATTGCTAGGGCAACTGGCAACACAGGCCTATCACAACTGTAATTTTCAAATAGCTCATGTTATGTCTGTCACCATGGGGAAAAACTACCATAAAGCCTTGGAGGAAAATCTCATATCAGACTGGTACCTCTTCTTAGGCCTAAATAACACCATTAAAAGGGTTAGTTAACACAAAAATGAAAATTGTTAACACACACCTGTGTTGTTATAACCCCATATGACTTTCTATCTTTTTCTTAACACAAAGGGAGCAATTGTGAAAATATATTGTGCTCAGTCATGCCATCCAATTGCAGTTTATGGAGACTCATGATTGTTGTGAAAGCACACAATAAGGTTTGGTGAGAAACAAACCGAAATCGAATGTATTATTTAGTGAAACTCTTGACTGACTGTTCCAGTTCTGTGCGCGCTTTCATGAGACTGCACAAGAGTAACAGATGGCTTGCTAGATGTTTTGATGTAAAGATAGTCGGAGAATAGATGCATTTATTTGCTCAGCCAACCTCATTTGTTTGAACATGGATGTCTAGAGTTGATATTAAACTTTAACTATGTTTTAGCAATACCAGTCTTTCTGCAGGATTTGCAAAACTGATTACCAACTCAATTCAGTACCTGCATGCTGTCCAACTAATATATATATATATACACAGATAGAGATATAGATAGAGAGAGAGAGAGAAATTGTATCTTTGTTTAATTATATAATTACTTGCGATCTTGAACCAATGTTTAAGCAATCTTTTAAGAAATACTTGAAGACTTGTTTTCATTTAATTTACTAATATTTATATTAACATTTATCATTTTACATAAAATAGTGCATTCAAAAGCATCTTCCCCCGTTTTGCTGAGGAACTGAATGTGATAAGGAACATGAAATTTCACTTGTATTGGTATCAAGAACTGAAACTCTTATTGACAAATTTACTCCTCAATAACTCCTAAAATACTGTATTCTGGCCTATTCGTTTGTCAGGCATTTGTTATCTTTTCTGCTATACTGTATGCCCATCTTTAATATCTCAAGATCTGCACTTTAGGTACCTCTACTCTAAATAACATTTAGCTTGTCATATTTCCTCAATCCTTTTAACAATGATTTGTTTTGTTTTTAACAATTTATAGATTTGCCGTTTTTCCTAGTGGCTCTGTGTATTGAGGTGTGTTACCTGTAACTGCAGTGTGATCTTTCCTGCCTCGCAGTTTATATGGTTATGAGGCACTATACCATTCTCTTCAGCACCTAAATGCTGCTCACTCCTCTGAAACATGCCTTTCACAACCTTCACCTTCAGATGACTGCGCAGTATGATAGCTGCATTACCTACAACAGCCAGACACACACACAACCTAAGAGATGCCGTGCTATAATGTAAATAGAATGCAGTAATTAGTGTTGTTACTAAATATGTGCAATCCCTACAGTGATAATATTCACAAAATAGCATGACCTTGAGTGCCTTATTACTTTTATGAACTAGTTACTACATAACACAAATATTTATTTATAAAACAAAACAAAAATGCATTATTTTACTAAGCAAATTCATTAAGTGCTATTTTTCCATTAAAAGATATCATTTCTTAAAATCTAAAGCTGTAATATAATTTTAAGATAAGCCAACAAATTACAAGTTTGCAGATTGCCTCTTGATCACCGTACCTTCAAACACTTTATCCACCTCTGTTCTAAAGGACTCAAACTTGAATGGTGTGAGGAATCCTAAGGAGCCCAGATGAAAAGCCATGACTGGGGGAACACTGCCCTTAAACAAACAAGACAAAAACCTAAAAAACCCCAGATATGATTCATAAACTAATCCCTAAATGTTTCATTTTTGAATATCCAAATGCAGCATACATTGTGCACCATACACAGGTGAGGCCAGTCAATGGAAAGCAACTGATAATTATGACTGACCTAGTAGAGAGGAGAGTACCTGAAAAAGGGAGGATGCATATAGCAGAGTTCCATCTCCACCCAAACAAATAATCAGATCTATGCAGTCTGAGATGTCATCATACCCTGCAGGGGTGTAGCACCAAATTTTGGGCCCTGGGTACAAACCATCTTGCTGGGCCCCCGTACCAAATATGTATGTATAGAAAACTGACTTCTAAGGGGCCCCCCCTGCCTCGGGCCCTGGGTACTCGGTACCCTTTACCCCCCCAGTCCGACGCCCCTGATACCCTGTATGAAAATGTACAATGGTCAATTGCTTATTTTCCTAATGCACCCCATCCATTATTGGTTAAAGGTGAGTCTAAGGTTATGCAAATCCTGCTACAGGTGGATTTGCAGACATTTTGATAACTGCTTGTTGAGCAGGCCCTAGCCAGTCCTAACACTGTGAGGTTTCAGTACCTTCCCTGAATGTGCACAGGTGATTGCGAATGGCAGAAAATGACTCATCCTTCATGAGAGTGGCATCATCCACAACTTTCTCCTCCACATAAACCATCAGATGTTTCTCCTGAGAGTAAAGAGAAACAATGTCAAGGCTTTTGATACTTTTGTATAGAGCTTCCTGATTTTAGCACAAAATAATATAGGCAAGGGTTTGTCAAACTTTTCAGGCCAAGCACCACCTCTGACCACAATTTTCCCTCTGATTTTTTTTCTCTCCATTTGATTTGAGTGCAAGATTAAGCACTATTCCTGTAGTTAAGATAAATCATGGGCCTGAAAGACCCTCATCTGCTCCTTGACTGATCTTTGGACAGATCTGGGATCTTGGGAAGGACACTATTAAAGCTGCATCTAAAAACACAAACTTCAAAATATGAAATCCCTTGAGTTCAAAATTAAATAATTGCCCAAGTTTTACCTAAGCAAAATGATGGTGTGTGACCTCTCCAAGAGTTCTTTTCACTGCAGCTGAGACATTCTCATCCCACGTAATAATGTGGGCTATGCAATAGTCTTAGGAATATTCTGCATTTAAAACAAGTTAAGCTCAATCAACACAAATGGCCCTTCTTTTCTTAAAAAAAGAAATACAATTTAGGTTACAATGGAAGTAAATGGGGACAATTATGGAGGGTTTGAGAACAGAAATGTAAAGCTTACCTGTATAATTTTATAAAAGCACTTATGTTCATTCTTCTTTTAAAAATTGTGTATTATTTTAGCAGTAACATTTTTTAAAGGAGCACTTTTACGGTCGCTTTAGGATTTTAGTGTTTATGCCATTACGTTTACATGGCAACAAAGTTGTAAAATTGGATATAACTCTACACAGAAAAGGTTAGAAAGTTTATCACACTAAAGTCATGATATCATTTACATTTATTCATTTGGCAGACGCTTTTATCCAAAGCGACTTACAAAAGAGGAAAACATAAGCGAATCATCTTAAGGAGACAATGGTACGAAAAGTGCCATACTACAAAGTTTCACTATCATCAGAATAGTACACCAAACAGATTTAAGTGCAACAAGAATTGTAAATATTTTTTTTTTTTTAGTGACTGGTGCCTCTTTGTTTTGGTACGACAAGGCGACGTTCCTTAGCCGACTGCAGGATTCTGGTGGGAACGTAGATCTGCATAAATGTTTTTAGGTATGCTGGAGCAGACCCAGTGACTGTTTTGTATGCCAGCATCAGGGCCTTGAATTTAGTACGTGCATGAAACGGCAGCCAATGGAGAGAGACAAAGAGTGGTGTAACGTGCTCTCTTAGGTTCATTAAAGACCAGACGTGCTGCTGCATTCTGGATCATTTGGAGAGGTCTAAGAGCACATGCAGGAAGGCCTGCAATGAGAGCATTACAGTAGTCCAGTCTAATTATGACAAGTGACTGAACAAGAAGATGTGTTGCATGTTCAGAGAGGAAGGGTCTTATCTTCCTGATATTGTAGAGTGTAAATCTACATGATCTTGCAGTCTTTGAGATGTAACAAGAAATTTAGCTTGTTATCGATGGTTACCCCAGATTTCTGACCGTTTCGGAAGGCGTTACTGTAGTTGTACCCAGCTGCACGTGATGTTGTGTTCAACAGTAGGGTTGGCTTGAAAGACAAGGAGTTCAGTCTTGGCTGGGTTGAGTTGCAGGTGGTGTTCCTTCATCCAGGCTGAGATGTCTGCCAGACAGGCAGCGATAACATGCTTATTGTTCTTGTTTTGTGACTATATTTTTGAAACAGCAAGGATTTCAACATTTACGGAATAGCTTAATTCACTTTCACTGTAAGTGCTTCACTGTGACAGATTTTTGCTTTTTTTTTAAAGGAAAGGAGCGACAAGTATAAATATATTTTTGTGATTATTCAAATGATGCCACAAATGCTGTCAATTGAGCTGAACTTTTACATTATACTACATCAATCAGAAATTAGAAATACAATTAAAAATTATTTTAAAAATGACAAAAATTATATTTTATTTTTATTCTGTCATAACTTGTCACGTACCACTGACTGTGTATCACTGGTGGTATGCATACCATAGTTTGAGAACCACTGATATAGATAAAAACGGTATAATCAAATGTATTTACAAATAAAATGAGGACAAAGGGTAAACGACAGTATCCCAGCTTACAAGCTAGCCTAATAGCTAGCGTCCCCTGCCCTCTGCTTTTGCTTTCAAATGGCCTACCTCTAAAAGGAACCTGCAAAGCTCTTTGAATGGCTCCAGCAGGCCCTCGTCTCTGATCTTTCTGATGAATAGTACATTGAGTGGGGTTTGTTCCATGTGAGACGCTGGCTTGCTGGATCCTGAATGTGCCTGTGTGGAAAGACAACAGAGTAGGCAAACATTCTGTGTCACCAACACAGTCTGCATAGAGCAAAACCAAATGCACTTTTGTCCCACCCCTACTTTTGTTACAGAACATACAGTCATGGTCTAAAGTTTATAAGCAATCTAATGTTGACTTTGCTTCTGACAATTCTAAGATCAGCTGATTTTCTAAATAAATTTGTTTCTGTAATAATCCCATTTAAATTGGAGTGAAATCCGAAATTAGTGATTTTTACAGTTTCGCTCAAATCATCATTCTTCATTTGACACGTTACATAACCTCCTCACTTGTAAAATATATTATTTATACCGACACGCATTCAGCATAACATCAAATATCAAATAGCAATCCTGTGACCATAAGCCAAATCCCCAAACAGACTCTAGAAAACCCCACATTACCATTTGCATGTAGTTTGTCCTGGAGGGTGTAATACAGGCATAGTGCTGGGGGCTTTTGGAAGCGGTGCATTTAGAAAGTTCCAGCAGGAGAGGTGGTAACTGCCACAGTGCTGCTTGTTCTGTCCTCCGGTCCCAAATAACAAACCACCCTTGACTAATCTCAATGTAGTTTGCACAGTGTTATCACTTCTCTATCCAATCCTTTACTTGACTTAATTTAAACAGTAACAACATACAGAGACAACCTGGCCCCTTTTCATTACCTAATGTGGGACTGAATGCTCTTACTTACATGACTGAGGTCGAGTTGGGGAGAACACAAGCTTTGGGTCCAAAATGAGTAGCAGGATTTGGACCATGAAGAAAGTGTCCTCGTCTGAAACAAAAAAGGTAACTTCAAATCTACGTCCTCCAATGCTAAGATCTGAATTAACCTAAATCAAGTCAATCAAATCACATACTGATTACTGTTGTGGTACCTGCATTCATCCCATCTTTTAGGGGAACTCTCTGCAGTCTCCTCAGCTGATGACCAGTGCTGCTCAGGCAACCAACGTTGTTCTCTTTGCCCTGACAGGTGTTCTGGACAGTCTGCCTTCTGAAGAGACCTCTTCACCTCTCTCCATCTCCTTGGAAGCTTCCCCTGCCACCCCTGTGACCGGATAGATGTACTGAAATTCGCACCCTCCTCCACTTCTTTGGAAGACAGCTTCTTCTCTGTGCCCTCCATTCTTATGAAGCAAAAAAATACAGTCATTACAGACGTTTCTCCTCCTGCTTGAACTACTGTTAAGATCACAATTATGCATGCAAATCTTTTTCCTGCTGCGATCCCTTCAATATGGATGTAGATTTTTTTATCATTCCATGAAAAAATAAGAAAATAAAATCAACAAGGACAGCCAAATCACGGAAACTGCTAAGACTGGCCACTGTAATATCAGCGTCAGGTAAGCACCTCACCTTAAATTCTCACCTCAATTACGTAATGTTATAATTATATAATTCACAGATAAATATTGTTTATTTCAGTGGGTATATTATAAGCAGCCCCTTCTATAAAGTGATCATATGAATTTTTTAATAGGGTTTTTAAAAATAATTTAAAATGTATAATTAATATATTAAAATGAAATCAATAAATTAAAGAATGATTTAAAAATGTTTTTTTTTAAATGATATGTCATGGAGTTTAATAGAAAAATAGGTTAATTTTATCACCCAAATTAATTCAGTGTGTTTATCCTTCTGTAACGCCCACATCTAGAAAACATCTTAGATCTTAGTCCCATCCAAATCAGTACTTGAAATCACAGAATTCAAGTGATTATAATTATAACTCAAACGTTGTTTAGAAAAAAATCCCTTCCAAATAGGGCTTAAGACTGTAAAAAATGGGGAGTCACGTGATGCCATGTGAGTTAACACTTTTAATGACATGAACCGGTGAGATTCGATACACTGTTCCACGTTCTACATTTTTTTAAATTTAAAATTTGTATGCATTTGGCAGACGCTTTTATCCAAAGCGACTTACAGTGCATTTATTACAGGGACAGTCCTGCCGGAGCAACCTTGAGTTAAGTGCCTTGCTCAAGGACACAATTGTGGTGGCTGTGGGGTTCGAATCAGCGACCTTCTGATTAAAAGTTATGCCGCCACCACCACTCCATGTTCTAGGAGGAAAACATGTCAAAGAATTCAAAATCCTTGGGCTCTGGAGAAATGAAAAGACACTTACGTGCTCAAACGGACGCCCCCGAGCAGGCTGCGAGCCTGGGAGTCAATTTAGTCGGAGAGGTGCGGGAAATGTGGCGAAAGATGCTGAACATGTCGGCAATACTGACGAAGGTTGTTGCTGACTTTGAGGATCTTGCTGTGATACATCGATCGATCACTGCCATGGAGGCGAAGTTCACTGATGTGGTTACAAGAGTGGGGGATGTCGAGAAATGGATCGATAACCTGGAGTCATCGGAGAGGGAATTATCTGCTACTCCACTAGCGACCAAGGTGGATTTGGAGCGTGTCTGGGAGTGTGTCTATGGACAAAAATGTCCAGAGTGTTTAAATCAGACATTAATTTAAATGTTGCTTCGAGCATATGGCTGAACCCAAAATGATGTATTAATAAGTCCCCTTTCTGCTGGACAGAGTGTATTGTGAGGGAGGTTAATACGCTCGGTGACCTATATGAGAGTGCAGTGTTGAGATCCTTTGAAAATATGGTTCAACATTTTGGGATCCCCAAGTCTCAATTCTTCAGATATTTACAGCTGTGCCACATACTTGCATACTTGCACTATTTTTGGGAGGAGCATACACCCCCCTAGAGTGGCTTTGGTGGAGAACGAATCTCAGTTGCCTCCATGTCTGAGACCGTCAATCCACACATCTTATCATGTGGCTTGCTGAGCATCTTACCGCAGAGACATAGCGCGTGTGGAGGCTTCAAACTATTCTCCACGGCATCCATGCACAACTCACCATGCACTAGCCAATGTTATGATCGGCATGGGGATGGAAGTCAGCTGGATCGCCCTCAAGTCAGGAGGGGTGCATAGTGATGGGCAGGGTGGCGGCATTCAAAGAAATGTCATATAGAAGGCTTGGATATATTTAATTGGATATATTTGTGTGTGTGTGTGTATTCTCAAAGATTTGTTGAGAGTCAGGGTGGGGCTGGGGACTGGGAGGGGAAAAGGAGAGAGAGAGAGAGAAACTTATAGCAGATTCAATGCCTTTTGTAGGTTAAAAGTTTGAGTTTGAATTAACAAGCTTTCTGTTGGCCACCAACATTCTGTCAATGTAAGTCTATAGGTTTGATCATCCTATGTGAAAGATTTAAGTCCTGATCAAATAGAAATGTAACCTAAAACACCCTTATTTGCTCTCAGCACCTCTAGAATCTTTTGATTTAAAGTGACAGAAAAAACACTAGCATTAGAACCTCACTAGCATTTTCACATATTAAAGGGGTGGTGTAAACTCACCATCAACATTTGGTTGTTTGCAAATGAGAGATGCCTTTTTTATTCCTCTTCTTTCTTTCTATAGAGACAACCAGGACGACATAATTCAAGATACCTTACATTTAGATGTCCATTAGTTGTTTATATATAAACCATATCAGTTTAAAGAGCAGTTAGCATGCCAGAGCACTAATCCTTTTTTTCCCCATCCATCCTCTGTACAATTTTTTGCCCTGCCTACCTTAGCAAACTCAGACAGAAGTTGAAACATGTCAAGAACGCCTATTATTGAAGCAACTGTTTAGAGGAATATTGAGAGTTCAGAACAAGTTAAACTCAATTTACAGCATTTGTTGCATAATGTTGATTACCACAAAAATTTATTTCGATACGTCCCTCCTTTTCTGTAAGCCTTATTAAACTTTATGTTGCCTTATTAAACTTTATGTTGACTGTTCAGCCGGTTCCCGCCTCCTTGCCGGGAATGGGAATGGGAAACTCAACATATATACTGTGTGTGTAATATCTCAGTGTTGCTGTTTACAGTATATAATGTTGTTGATCAAAATAGAATGTAAATTCTCTGAAACACATGACTACCTATTAACAATGAATTTGGAGTGTCAACAGGACAAAGGACACCAATCTTGAACATGTCATGGCACTGACACTGCATAGAGGACATTCACATTAAAATATTTCCAATGATTAAACTGCCAGTTTTGGTCACTGAAAAAGTTTCTAGTGTTGCATTTTGTTAAAATCAATTGTATTTTATTGTTAGACACACCAAAACCGAGGCAACCAAGGTAGTTTTTATTTCGACAAAAATATAGAATAATTTAACCACATTTAGACAACTTTTTTTAAATAAACCTGTTTGAAAATCCTAGTTTGGATGGATATATTGGCGCTACACATGATTTGACAGACTTCCTTACATTTTACTGTTAACTTTATTTATTCTTTTGGAATAATTCTACTTTTGGTTGTTTAGGAATAGTTGTAAGGTATCCTACTTCTATGAATTCACCATGACTGGGCAGGTCAAGTCACTGAACACTCAATAGCTGTCATTGAGATGTAAATGTGGGCAGTCTAATATTAATTGATTCTTCTGTCTGATGAGGGAATCTTTTTGCTGCTCAGTTTCAATAAATGGTCTTTTTGGACCAGAGAGGTTGTGAGTACTGGAATTTATGTTTTGCTCTTTCTCACAATTTGATTCCTCTTTATGTCAGCCCTTGGTTGATCAAGGAGAAGGTGGAAAATGGACAACTAAATTACATTTTGGTGAAAGAAACCTTGACTAACATTTATAAGTGTACTTTAGGGGAAAAAATTTAATAGAGATTAACGTGGGCTAATAACACACATGGGGCTGTCCTTCACCACACAGTAGGGTGTGTCTACTGACAACCGGTTTAAACTATTCAATGAGTACTTGTTTGCCATTTTCAACAAAGTCTTGCCTTGTGTGAGTTGGGATTTTGACATTGGATAATGCCTTACCATGGATAACTTAATCCCGTCACTTCTGCTTGTACTGTGGTTGAAGAGTACGCTGAATTGGATGGTAGTTGTGATACAGCGGCACTATATGATTCGGTCCTTCTCAGGATTCTTCTGCATTTCCTTAACACTTATTGAAACACTCCTGGGTTGTGTTCTCACTGCCATATTTCATTTTGAAGATGTCAACATCGCAGGCTGGCGTCTCACCAGGTACCACGTATGCCTTCTGACCCAAATCACTTGTTTTATCTACGGCGTTCTCCACTGGCCGGTGTTTCTCCTTGTATGTCTGGATAGCTTTTGGACATTATCACCCAACTCAGCAGACAAGCCCTGGACAAAAAGTTTGACTTACACTGCTGGAGTGTGTCTCATTTGGATACTTGCAGCAGTTTATGTTTTTTGGTTCCTTGATGTTTCTTTACTAGTAGGAGACGAGAAGAACCATTGCCACCTGTTCAGTGGTCCTCAGAGTACTCAGCTATTCAGTGCATTAGTACTGACAGTCACCTGCATCGTTCTTTACTCATACTCTCCATGTGAGAAATGGAGGGTACAGTTGTTTCTATATTACACTAAGGGAACTCAAACAATTTGTTTGGTGTGTTTAAGGAAAATTATGTTAACGTTCATCAGCACGTGGGCATCTTTTCTGATTCTAATGACCATACTTCCTTTGATTCCAACAGAGATGCATGCACACCTGCAAATGAATGTCGTTTGGTTGTGTTTCCTCAACAGCTTCTCTGTAGCTATGGCTCTGTGCGTCCGCTCATTTGCATGTAATGCCAAGAACAGCGATTCCATAACAGATGGATTTTGTTCCTGGTCTTTTTGTTTTACATATGAGGCTGAAGGGTGGAATTATGGACCACAAAAAGACAAAACCTATGGCCACATTCAAGTTAAACACTAAATGCTTGATCAGAATAAACATGATTCTTGTGACGATGGAAAATTAAGTTTTTCTTCCATTTTAAATAAATAAGATTTAAATAAAGATATTTATTTGTGCCCTGATGGTGTTCTGCTTCATGTAATTTTCTATTTTCATGAACACCAGACAGCTTTGGTTGTTCTCAAATGATTGCACCTGGCTAACCAAATAAATAACATAAAATGTTACATAAAATACAAGAAGCACAATGACACGGCAACTTTGACACTACAGTACTTTACTTGAATTAAATCCAAGTTCATTGTCTATACAAGGTATATTTACAATGTCTGAAATTATGGGGAGAAAAAATACTAGATACAACTGAGGTATTAGCTAAAAGCATGTACATGTATTGAACTAGTATGATGGTAAACAGTTTGAGATGTGCCATTTGCTTTAAAAACATCTTATATCACAACATGAGGTAGGAGAGCATGTCTTATTTTCATGCACAAGCAAAAACATTTCATCACACTGTAGGATTGGCAACATATGCAATGATACACACAAACACTGCATTTCATATTTCAAAATAGCAACTTAAAATATATTTGTCTTTTACAAAAGTTTACATCTGTATAACAGTGTTAAGTGTGTCGTCAAAAGAAAAAAGTAATGTCTCAGTTACACTATTAAATAAATAATTAAAGATTATGTATGACACATGCTGTGCTGGCAGGTAGTCATTCATGTACTACAACCATTATAAAAAAAGCTTTATTTTTGTATTCTTTTTAGCATTAAAATTACAGAATCAGCTCAAGCGAGCCATGGTATGTATTATCCCCAGTAAATTTGGGATGTTCTTTTTCTAGAATGCAAAATACATTGTAGCCTTGCTGGAAAAATCTTATTAGATTGCTTTTAAGGTCAAATTTAGCTAATTATATATCAGGCCTATACACATCACATTTTCAACATATTTCACACCTTTCAATTATGTACAATGTTATCTGTATTCATCTGCTCAATGCAAAAGCCAAAAAACAGGTTTGTCGTTTTTAAGAGTCTAAAGAGTACAGTAGACCTATGCCCATTTTTCAAATTTAACATGGCATTCTACATAAGATATACAGCGCCCCCATGTGTATAAAATGCAATTTACATGTTTCATAGAATTGTTAAAAATCAAAAAGGTATACTCTAGAAAGCTTCAGAAATACATTTTATTTACCCAAAAACTATCAAAAACAGCATTGAAATCGGCTGCTACAGAGGTATTTGTGGTGAAAAAAAAAAGAAAACCTAACACAGATTGTACAGAAATTGTAGTTGACACACTACAGTGCCAAAACAAATGCTACAATCTCTCTTAATTTGTGAAGAGAAAATAAAGAACTGCATATGAAATCATATATATATATATATATATATATACACACATATATATATCACCTCATTTGCCATTGACACACATGGTCTTGCATATCAAAAGTATCTAGCATCTATTTTAGGCTCTCGAGCACACTTTGTGTCATTTCCACACTTTTTTTTTTAGACAATATGGAGACATATTTTTAAAAGCTTGCATTTGTGTGATAATTAAAAAAGCGCTTCTACATTTAGCAATAATAAATCTGTGTTTTAGCATAACAATATAGCTAACAATACATGCATTTAAATCACTCCCTTTATAAGAAGTATTTTTTTCTTTAAATATTGTTTTTAATATATTGAATGGCCACACATCACGCTTACTGGGGAAGAGGAAAAGCTGGACGCCACCAAAATATCATCAGGCCATCAATCTCAATGGGCTCCACACAAACAGACCCACTGAAGGGAGACGCCGAGGCACTGGACAGCATGCTTCACTTCTCCTGTCCCCCTTGGAGTGGAGTAGGGGTTGTGAGCACCATGCATCCCACTCCCCTACTTCACTTTAAACCATATCAACAACCACTCTTAAGTCCTTTAGGCAAAATTAAACAATAGAGCATACACCCATCCAAATGTGATCATTAGAAAGCTTTGAATATTATTCATAAAAATGTAGTGCATATATTAACCACTACTATATGTACAATGTGTATATAAATCTTTATTAGTTAATACATTAAATAATTTCTGAATAATTCAAAGAAAAAGTTTAACAATAACAGAGCACACATTAACAGAATAGTCCTTAAATTACGGACAAGTTTGTTTTCAATTCTTCAATGCTGGATGTATTCACATCAGACAGGGTATTTTTTTTCCTCTTCACTTTCAAGAGGTTTTACACTGTAGACATTAGCAGAAAACAGCTGCGGCTTGGCTGATATTGAAATATATGAGTTGTGCAAAGTGGAATGTATGAAATGTTTTATGTACAACATGAAAGAAGGTTTTTGATTGACTATAATTCTCTCCATTATTTTTACACACTCAACTCAATGAGCCCACAGGCAAAAAAAGAAATATACAACAGCTCTGTTGGCAAAAACACATCCATTACTATGTCTCTCACTCAGTCTCTTTTTCTACCCATCTATCTTCACTCTCTGTATGGGTGGGCAGAGTGGCAAGTGGCTCCTGGGCATCAAAGGCAGCAGCCCCATTCTACAGAGACAAAGCCAGCCTGTCTACCCCAGTGACTAGGAGCTAGCATGTAACGTCCCTCCTTTGGCCTCTCTTCTCTGTTTTCCATCTTTCTGTCAGACCTGTTTGTTCAGTCATCCAGAATAATATCACCATGGAATGAGGGGGGGGGGAGGGGGGGGGGTCAAAATAAAAGTCAGGCAAAACACCCAAAACAATATCTGTTCACTCAACCTGGAAGTCAGCATTTAAGATCAAAGACTGTGGATCCTGTAATAGCAGTTCTTGGTCAAAAAATTTATTGGAGTCTGATTTAAAGGGATAGCTCATAAAATAGAAAATTTGCTCACCCTCATGTTGTTCCTAACCAGTATGACTTTCTTCTGTGGAAAGCAAAAGGAGATATTAGGCCGAATGTTAGCTTTCAGTCACCATTCACATTCCATAGAAAGAAAGTGAATGATGACTGATGCTACACTTCATGGAAGAAAGTCATACAGGTTTGGAATAACATTAGGGTGAGTAAATGTTGAATGCAAGGTCTACTGTATGTCATATTTAAATGGCACACAGAATCCAGGGTCCTCAACAACTTAGTCTTGTAATGTTGGAGAAACTTCATCCATGAGTTTACTTTGATGCTACAGAACCCTTCCAATGTTTGGAGATCCCTTTGAACAGAAACATGAGGGTGAGGTGAACTGCACTGTACCCTGAAACCCTGTTTACACTAATGCGAATATTCCCCGTCATTGAATATTCTCCAGCAGAGGGCGAACGCGAGTCTTTGCTTACAGCATCTCTTAGGAATGAAGTGAGCAGTTTGTCATATACCAGCCTGTACAGGGTCAGCGGTACAGACAGGAAACATATAATCAACACCAGACTGCAAAGACAAACTGCGGGTAGTTCAAGAGGAAGGGAGGGAGGTTAAAAAAAAAAATTGGAAAAGGGGGAGGGTTATGATTAAACCAGAGGGCCTCAGTAAGGGGTGGCACTGTGTCTTCCAGCTTGTATGTTTTTTAATTACTTTCATGAACATATTCTGACTTGTTTAACAGATTTGTTTTTGTATTGAGCCATTTTCTTTAGCAATAATGAAACACTCAAATAAAAAGGTAAACATCCATGTGGTTTCTTGCTGCGCCTAGTGCAGGGCACTGGCATCTTGTCATTTGGCCTCCTAGGGATCAGTGTGACAGGTTGTATTAGAGTAAGTGTCAGCTTCATTTCCTGTGGAGTTGGCCCGTTTTTACAGGGCTGGGAGACGGAAAGCCCTCGACTGCTGTTCTGAGGTCAGCAGCACACTGTCCCACACCACAGGAGGCAAAGAGTCTTGAAAACAAGCACCTTCTCCTCCATGTCCCATTATCTTCTCAGCACAACTATAAATTAAAACAAACATGAGCACCCAAACAATGCTTAATGACTGGTCTAGGATAAGACGAAAAAAAAAAAAAAGTAATTTTAAAGACAAACATTTGTCTTTTTTGTGGTGGTGAGACATTAAGGTTAACAGTTATGGGAGGGCTGCTCTTTTCTCCAGAAGGTTGATCTGTGTTTGTCTGTGACTCTGCAGGGAGTGGGCTAGTGTGTTCCTACGCTACAGGCATGGAAGTGTTAGCGGAGGGGGCCGGTGGAGGAGTTTAGCCAGAGGTTACCTCAGGGGCCGGTGAAGAGGGGGAATGCTGGGATTGGGGGCTGACGGAGGGGGTTGGCGGCTGGGCAGGGCTACTGCCTCGGCTCCCCTTGGTGCCAGACTGAGCCATCTGCTGTTGAAGCTGCGAGATCATGAGCTCCAGCTTTTCTCTGGCCTCCCGCTCTCTGCACAGCTCCTCTTGCAGTTCCTGACGTTCCATCTCGGCACGCTCGAGACGGCAACGCAGCTCGCAGAGCTAGACAAGGAAAGAGAGGAGTTAGAGATAGTGACACAAACAACCCCCAAATGTGAGGGACACACTAGCAAACAGGAAACAAAAGAAAAACAGATGGACAATCTGAACTTGTAGAGCTAGTCTCAGTAACGTCTGGGGAACAATCCAGCTCTATATCATCATACATATAGACCGTTTACACCTGGTATTACCATCTATCTATGATTATCCAATCACAAGTGGTCAGGCAAGACAGAACTGCTGTTTTCCAAACCTAGCCAGCAAAGTTTAAAACCCTAGTTTTGGAATGATTACTTGAGTTGGCAGTCCTTCTGGCCCCATCGTCTGAGATGCATCAGGACATATTAGCACTTAAGGCCAAAGTATACTTTGGCTTTAAGTGATGTAATTTCGTCATAATCCAGTCTGCGCGGGCAGGCCAGATTTTCTTGACTCGCGGATGCGGCCATCATCTGCGCGCATCATCGGCACATGCACTGCCCACTGACTCTACTAAATGTAGTGGGCTGATGATGTAGTGGGCACGCATCAAACGTGTTCATATTCGCTCGTGGTCAGAAGACTATACAGGTGAAACTCGAAAAATTAGAATATCTTGCAAAAGTTCATTAATTTCAGTAATTCAACTTAAAAGGTGAAACTAATATATTATATAGACTCATTACAAGCAAAGTAAGATATTTCAAGCCTTTATTTGATATAATTTTGATGATTATGGCTTACAGCTTATGAAAACCCCAAATTCAGAATCTCAGAAAATTAGAATATTGTGAAAAGGTTCAGTATTGTAGGCTCAAAGTGTAACACTCTAATCAGCTAAGCAGCCTGATCCTTTAAATGGTCTCTCAGTCTGGTTCAGTTGAATTCACAATCATGGGGAAGACTGCTGACCTGACATTTGTGCAGAAAACCATCATTGACATCCTCCACAAGGAGGGAAAGCCTCAAAAGGTAATTGCAAAAGAAGTTGGATGTTCTCAAAGTGCTGTAGCAAAGCACATTAATAGAAAGTTAAGTGGAAGGGAAAAGTGTGGAAGAAAAAGGTGCACAAGCAGCAGGGATGACCGTAGCCTGGAGAGGATTGTCAGGAAAAGGCCATTCAAATGTGTGGGGGAGCTTCACAAGGAGTGGACTGAGGCTGGAGTTACTGCATCAAGAGCCACCACACACAGACGGGTCCTGGACATGGGCTTCAAATGTCGTATTCCTCTTGTCAAGCCGCTCCTGAACAACAAACAACATCAGAAGCGTCTTACCTGAGCTAAAGAAAAAAAGAACTGGTCTGTTGCTCAGTGGTCCAAAGTCCTCTTTTCTGATGAGAGCAAATTTTGCATCTCATTTGGAAACCAAGGTCCCAGAGTCTGGAGGAAGAATGGAGAGGCACACAATCCAAGATGCTTGAAGTCCAGTGTGAAGTTTCCACAGTCTGTGTTGGTTTGGGGAGCCATGTCATCGGCTGGTGTTGGTCCACTGTGCTTTATTAAGTCCAGAGTCAACGCAGCTTTATGGACATGCTGACTTCATTTTCAAGTAGGACTTGGCACCTGCCCACACTGCCAAAAGTACCAAAACCTGGTTCAATGACCATGGTATTACTGTGCTTGATTGGCCAGCAAACTCGCCTGACCTGAACCCCATAGAGAATCTATGGGGCATTGCCAAGAGAAAGATGAGAGACATGAGACCAAACAATGCAGAAGAGCTGAAGGCCGCTATTGAAGCATCTTGGTCTTCCATAACACCTCAGCAGTGCCACAGGCTGATAGCATCCATGCCACGCCGCATTGAGGCAGTAATTAATGCATAAGGGGCCCAAACCAAGTACTGAGTACATATGCATGATTATATTTTTCAGAGGGCCGACATTTCTGTATTTAAAATCCTTTTTTTTATTGATTTCATGTAATATTCTAATTTTCTGAGATTCTGAATTTGGGGTTTTCATAAGCTGTAAGCCATAATCATCAAAATTATATCAAATAAAGGCTTGAAATATCTTACTTTGCTTGTAATGAGTCTATATAATATATTAGTTTCACCTTTTAAGTTGAATTACTGAAATTAATGAACTTTTGCAAGATATTCAAATTTTTCGAGTTTCACCTGTATACTCAAAGGCAACGCGGTCAACCAGGCGCGAGGCGATATGGAACAAGCAAAAACGAAGTATACCTGGACCTTTACACTGAGAATGTGATGTGGCCATATGCATTCCTGACCACCTCTGAAAGAAATTAAAGTGATTAGATCATAAAATGTCTTGGGCCCCATTTACACATGTAATTAGCAATGTACCAAGAATATACCGGAGAACAAGTTAAGCGAAATCACTCTTTTGTAAGATACTTACATTGGAAGTGATTGGGGCCAACCCAAAAACATTAAAATACAGACGGTTTCAAAAGTAAAGCTACAAGACATAAGAGTATAACAGTATAAAATTGCTTATTAATCTTATCTGTGTAAAGTTTTATCCAATATCAAAGCTACGTTGTCATGACAACATGATGCGGTACACCCTGTTATCTGGTAACCACCGTAAAGCAGGCAAATCCCTGAATTATTTTTTTAAATCATGTTAAAATGTGTAATGTTCACATCTTTTGGCTATACCTTTGAAACAGCATGAATTTAAATGTTAGTGGACTGGCCCCATTCACTTCCATTGTAAGTGCCTCACTGTAACCTGTAGTTTGTTTTTCTTTTTATGTAAATACAATAATTTTTTATAATTATTAACAAATAATTTTTTATGGTAATCAACATTATGCCAGAAAAGCTGTTGATTGTGCTCGTATTGAACCTGAAACATTCCTTTAATATGAGGTCTACACAGGACACACACTATAAATCAGTATTTTTCAAACTGTGGTAAACATACAGCCACTGTGGTTTGCCTCTGGAAATTTGTAATGATGAATATATTACAATAGTACACAAATTTCAATTTAATTGTCATTTTAAATTTTCTACTTCTACATTTGTTATCCGTCTGCAGTTATTTTTTTTATAGAGTTGAGTGCGTAATCAAAACACTCTAGTACCACTACTTTTATGTCAACAGTGTAGGGCCGAATAGACTACTTGATGCTAGGTGGAACTTAACTGGTCTGATTTGATAAGACAGGGTACTTAATCTGAAAAGTTGAATTGTGAGCAGTTGAAACCCAGACATCAGGACCAGTGTGCAAATCAGCCAGACACTGCCTCTCCATCTCACTGTGCGCATGTTTATCTTTCCAGCTACTGAATTACTCCCACACAGAGATGAGCTGCGATGATGCACGCAGCTATGTTGCACATAGTACAGGAATAATTGACCATATAATTTATTGTGCCATGGCATCACACTGTTATGCCATCCTGCTCTGGTCCATGCATGTACCTGTGCATTGTATTGTGCCTCCTGTTCTTTTGGTTGGCAGGCGCAGCTCTGCTGCCTGAGCTGCTCCAGTCTGTGTTCCAGCTGCCTCTGCTCCTGCCGCACCTCCCCCAATCTCTGAGCATGCTCCGTGTTCACTGCCTCTAGCTCGTTCTGCAGCTCCAGCTGCTCCGCAGACAACTCCCTCAGCCTGGCCGCCTCGCCTCCGCGCACCGCCTCCAGCTCCTGCGCGCACGCACATCAAGACATGCGTCAAACAATGTGTGGCAAATGCAATGGATTTGTGGCAGATGAGTCAGGGGTGATAAATCTCAACTGTTGACATCTTCTATTCTGCTCTGGCCTTCACCCACATTACAACCAGGTCTTTCACGCTCTCCACAGGACAAGACTCAAGGCTTTCAGATAGACAAATAGTCCATCTCTCTGGTTCTGTTCCAAACCATAGTGAGCAGCCTACCAGACAAGTATTTTTAGACATCATATATATGTTCCCGACACGAAGCCTGTCATAAATAGTAGGCAGCAAATTTATGCCTTGTATTGGCCAAAATCTAAGGCATGTTCTTTGCAGATAACCCAATCACAGTATGTACTACGACAAACTACGACTGTTTTATCCAAGATGATGGACAGAGTAAAGGGAAATATTGATAATTATATTATATATATATGAATTACTTAAAAGTATTAGTCCTAATTAAAAACAATTAAATTTAATGTACTATGTGTTCAATAAAGTATCACCTTCATTAGCTTACATGCATATATTTTTTCATGTATTTTAAGAATTACTGATAAGTTTCAATAAAAAATTCATTCATCTAATTAAAAATAAACTATTCCACCAAATGCTTATTATTAATGCTTAATAGACTATCACACTGTTAGCTTAACAACGTGCTAACTTCAAACTATTGTAATCAACTGTGTGTTGAGCCTCTTGTGGTCTTCATGAGAGAAGCACTATTTTTGTGGTGCAAATTAGTGACCATTAACGGAGTTATCTAGTGTGTCTCAAATCAGGAATTTCCATTAACTTCAGGATGCTGCTTAAGAAGGGAGCTGCCTAGGTAGATAGTAGACAGCGGCACAGGTCATTAAGATATGGAACACATTTTCAGAGTATCTCAGAGAAGGAGGATGCAGCTAATATGTCTCACCATCTCCAGCTGCAGCTGTTTCTGAAGGGTGGAGTTGAGTTTTTGTTGCTGCCGACGGTATATCTGAACAATCTCCAGCATGATCCTGTCTTTGTTGTCCTCCATACCATCTTTGTCCACTGTGGGAGCGGAGGCATGCTGCTTGCCACCCGGGCTTGTCTCCATGGTGACTGGCAGAGGAGGTTGGCTGCGCTCGTATGCGTTGCCCGCATGTTGGGATTTGGCCGTCTCTGCGACGGAGAAAGGAGATGCGGGAAGATCTGAGGGAGAGGGAGGAAGAGAGTTAAAGCCTTCATACGCTCACGCACACACACCTTATCTGTCATGTGCTGAAAGTCTATGTGACTTATTCTCTGAGGGTGTCTCTCTTTGAAGGTCAGAGTGGATGGGAAGCGCTGGAAGTATCACACAGAAATGAAGCATGGAACAGCCAGTGAAGAAAAGAGGAGAAATTCTCCTCGATCTACAGTATTTTTTAACATGTCGCTAAGGAAAATAAGGATGAGGCTGGGAACAGTGTACTGATTTTTACTCAGAACTGGTTACATTTGAAAATGGGGATGGGGGATCTGGTCATATAACACAATGGACTATGCATTATATGCAATATAATGACACAATCAAGTCAAATTAACAATAAAAATTCTCATTATAGCTGCTTTTTCATAACATAAAAAGGTCAGGCATGGAATTAGTGTCTAGTTAAAAAAAACATTCAAAAGAAAAACATAGGGCAAAGCAAAAAGCTAGACTGCAATTTGTCAAATCTTTCGATAACAAAAAACTCTTAAAATAAAACATTTTTTTTTTAAAATGTCATAATTTCTCTCCGTGGCTAATTTCTTACTCTTACATAGCAGAGAAGCATTTTGCTGCCAATGTGAAAATGTGTGCAGCGTTTGTCTTTATCTTGAGATGCACATTAGCCTGGTGTCCTTCTCCAGAAGATGGCAACGCAGGGCTGTTTTAATGAGATTCTGAAGTGAGAAGCTTCTCAGTGCGGGCATGTGAGAAGGGAATAACGCAGGCTGCTTGTCCCAGTGTGCTGGACAACCCGCTGTAGTTATGGATTAGGACTTTGCAAGCTGACGGAAAAGTTTAAACCTCTGTGGAAGCGAAGTGCTGTCATCATTGGGATGGTGTTATGCTGTACACTTGTGGCATCAACAAAAGGGGTTGCTGAAGCTTTGTTCATATTTTGACGATCTTTACATTTGTAGGCTATTGGGACATTTTAATAGTCAAAAAACAGTATTTACTGGCGGAAACCCTGGCACAGTGAAAAGGGTGTGTGTTTGTGGCTAAATGAAATCCTACCGACTATGGTTAATTAAGGCACAAGTCGTTCAACATGTCCCATCCCCAACTTGATGTTTCAATAGGAAATACGTCAACAGACCAAAGAAAACTGTGCTCATCAAGGCACTTCATGGGGACTTTAAGGCTTGTGAGACTGAAATCAGTGTTTTTCATATGACATGTAATTAC
Source organism: Xyrauchen texanus (assembly GCF_025860055.1). Classification (NCBI taxonomy): domain Eukaryota; kingdom Metazoa; phylum Chordata; class Actinopteri; order Cypriniformes; family Catostomidae; genus Xyrauchen; species Xyrauchen texanus. The sequence continues at coordinate 15,047,155 of NC_068281.1, read as the reverse complement.
CACTTTTGTTGTACTAAGTGGTGTTTTATAAAAAAATATTAAATATGTTAAACATTTTTGTTTAGTATTTTTCTCTATATAGTTAGTACCAATTATTGGATTGCATTTATGCTCAATCAGTGCCAAATGAAAAGTCTGTACTGAGAGCAGTAAATGCAATAAGAATTGCATTACTTGTTTCCAAAGAACTCTAAAAGAGTCGTTAACGGATAAACTAAAAGAATTGTTAATGGAATCATTAGGGAACCAGTTTCATTAAGAGCAATTTGAACCAGAATTGTTAAATTCTTATTCATTTCATCCCTATGTAAGGACTTACAACACACTCCACAAACACACACAAATCAGTCAGATGCAGAATGAGAGAGACAGATGAAAGTAGAGAGGCAGAGGGAACTAGGATGGACAATGGGTACAAGGAGGAAAGAAAAAGAAATGAAGAGGCAGGGGCAAGCAAAAACAGGAAAAGGGAAAAGAAAGAGAGAGAAACAATTAATAGAGAAGGGTGAAATAGCGTTTGTGTGTGGGGGGGGCAGAAAGAGGATGAGGAGAGCGTAGTAACAGAGTGAGCTAGACACAGAGAAGAGACAGAATGAGAGGCAGGAGGGGAGGGGGGTTGTGGTGTGCTGCGGTGAAGACTAGAGACCCCTCCCCCAGCACTCTCCACAGCGATCCGACACATACAGGGACAGCGGCCTCTTTTCATTCTCTCTTTCCACTGGCAACTATAAAATCTGAGTTGTATTAATCATTATCAAGACACTCTCTCCAGACCAGCACATACATGTCCCTGAACCTCTGACCTCTAATGTGGGTGTCATTCTTGCGCGTTTATATGCACATATTGTGTATGTATGCATGTTGTTGCTTCGAGTCATTCATTTACTACTAAAAAAGGTTTAAAGCATACAGATTTATTTATGGCTGGGTAAATATTAAGTACTGACCTATGGTGGGCTGGCTGTCATTGGTGAGTGTTCTTCTGCCATAGTGTTGTTTGAGCAGGGCCCCCAGAACCTCATGGCTCACCTCCCCTTCCTTGCGCAGAGACACGTTTGGGGCCACCATCTTATCGTACGTGTACAGGTAGTAACTGCAAACACAAGAAACACTCTCATATTGGTGCAGCAGCTTTACACATACAAAATAACTGAAAAATCCAGCAATAACAGTTCTCTCAAAGAGCTTTTGACACATTCAGCTAAGCAGATAATAATGTTTTTATTTTCCAACAAGGTTTGAAATGGTACATCTGAAATAGATTTTTACAGGGTTCCCAAACTTTTTGATGGATTAATTTTCATGATATTTCCATTAATTTTACATGATTTTGTCAGTCGAACAGATTACTAGATAAATGTTATTTTTTTAAATCATTTTATTGAGAGAAATAGCGTCCACGAAGAGCAATTTCCGGTCAGTTAAACATTTTACAGCAGAGAATATCTAGCAAAAATTATGTACATGCCAGAAATTTATATTTCTTTTTAAGATTTCACAAATTTCCATGACTTTTCAAGGCCTGAAAATCCCCAATAAAACCTCCCTGATATTTCCAGGTTTTCCAAGGATACACTGATTTACATTTTCGGAATAAATGTAAGTGGTGCTTGCCGGTGTAAAACTGACCAGCAGCACAAAGCTAGGACTTTGTGATTGGTTGCCAGGTAGTTGCTGTGTGGTTGCTAGGATGTTGCTTACTGGTAAGTCAAAAGAGCCCACACCAATTCTCTATTATCATGCACAGATGTGGCCTTTCCTTCAATGTAAATTCATGGGATTTTTTTCCAGTTTTATCATGTGCCGGCCAAAACATTTTAATCTAATTGCTTAAAAGTAAAAGCATTCCTCTCCTCAACCAAGCACACTATTTGAGGCATCCTTCATGGCCACAAGCACAAATTGCAAGTGATGACTTGTGCTCCAAAGGGTGTTTACTTCCTTTTTTTTTACAGTTTTTTTTATTCCTAATTTCACACATGGGCTCGCCTGTTGCTGTTGTAATTCTTAATTCTCTGAGTTTAGACACAGATAGAGGGGTAGATCAACCCTAAAGGGAATTCTGGGAAAAATGGGCAGGTACCTCGAGTGGATGATGGGGCTGTGTTCTGGTTCCTCTTTGATATCAGGAAACAGTCGATTGAACACCAGTGAAGATTGGGAGTTGCCCTGTACACACACAAACAAACACACAAGTGTGCATCAATATTAATGAAGCACATTAAGGGCATTTGAATATAAAATTGACTGTTTGAGCTGCATTAAAATACACATCTCCACATATCTGTGCATGAATAATACACAAGTTCTTTGAGGACTTATTGCACATGCACACAGATTATCAGTGTTTTGTACAGTAGTCACACACAAAAAATTACATACAAATGTACAAACACACAGACAAACTTGTTAAGGGGAGAGAGGATGCCTGAAGCAGAGTAAACTAAGAGCAATACAAACATCCTGCTGTAATGTCATGTATTCATGAGAAGAGCTCATTAATCAGCAGCCGCAGAGCATACGCTGACAAGTAGCGTACTGAGGAGAAGAGACATTAATGAAGAGGAAAAGAGAAATACTGTGTTTAATGAAAGAGTGTGGTTGGGTTTCTGGCTTTTTGATTGTTGTGTAAATGTAAAGGCCGGGTATTTGACCCCGTTTACAGCATGTATGAACATTCGTCTCTAGTGATCCATTTCAAAGTGATCAGCCGAGACAGATTGCCATTTACACGTGGTATTAACATGCGTCTCCTGTGACCACTTACAATAAAATTTTTCAAGGGGAGGGTCTCTGATTTCATGATTACAATCTATGTCATTTTAACTGCACGCAAGTAAAAAAAAGAACAGAATAGTCACCGCACTGTTGCTCTAAAATATAGTCCGCTTGAATTTTAATCTTTGCTCAAACGATTTGAGTGAACTTTGTTGAATACCTATATTATAAACTTAAAGGAACAGTTCAAACAAAAATGAAAATTCTCTCATTATTAATTTACCCTGACACCATCCCAGATGTGTATGACTGTCTTTCTTCAGCAGAACACAAATTAAGGTTTTTAGACAAATGTTGAAGCTCTGTCCTTAAAATGCAAGTAAACTTCTGAAGCAAATCGATAGGTTTGTGTAAAAAATAAATAGATAATTAACTTCCTGCCAGCAGCCAACACATCAGTGAAGAGGAAGACCGCGCATTGTTATACAACAGAGGAACGAACATCTTGCGAGAGTTAGTAAATTTCAAGAAACAAAGAGATAATTTAAACGATTTTAACTTGAAATTGTTGCTTGCAGCCAGCGCTGGGATGCTGTCTGAAATGAACTCTCACATGATGTTCATTAATAAAGTTTTAATTATTGATTTATTTTTTACACAAGCCTATCGATTTGCTTCAGAAGACATTAATCAATCGACTGGAGTTGTGTATAACTTGTATGCTGCCAAAAAATGTCTTTTTGACCTACAGAGCTTCAACATTTTTCTAAAAATCTTAATTGTGTTCTGATGAAGACAGAACTATTCCTTTAAGTTAGTCTTAATTATTTAATACAGGTATTCAAGAGTTTGTTTGCACAAAGATTAAAAATTCAAGAGGACTACATTTTAGATAAACAGAGTGTTGAGTTTTCAGTGTTTTTTTTTACTTGCATGCAGTTAAAATGACATAGATTGTAGTCATGAAATCAGAGACCCTCCCCTTGAAAAATGTGATTATAAGTGGTCACAGGAGATGCATGTTACTACCACGCATAAATGGCAATCTGTCTCAGCTGACAACTTTTAATCGTATCACCAGTGACAGGGCCAAATATTTCCCTCCAAGATGCTTAACCCGGCTTTTACATTAAAAATCAAAAACCCACCCACACTCTTTCACTTGAACGTTTAAAAAATGTTTATTTAGCAGATGCTTTGTCCCCAAAGCAAATTTTTTCCCCTGTATTTTCCGATTTAATTCTTTTTATGTTTTAAAACACTTTTGTTGAAAAGATTAAACTCTTGTTTAAGCTCAATGGTGGATTGACAGGTGAGTAGATCCTTTGTAAATGTCCGGGATGCTTTAGGATTGATTAACATTTACACAACAAATATGGTGTGGTTACATGCGTAACTGAATTCCTCCAAATGTGGTTGGAGTGATATGATCACAAAACTTTTTACAACCTGTTATCACCTGCATTTAGCCCAGTCCACTTGTGATAAGATTCCCTAAAACAGATGTTAATACCAGGAGTAAACAGGGTCTGACTGAAATGTTTTCTGCTGGTGACTGTACAAGGAAGAGAGGGAGGAGGATGTATATAGATAGAGACGCCGTTCTGTGCTTGTGTGTTTATGTAAAGAAGTGTATTACCTTTGACTGAACCTTTTTCTCCAGAACATTATCAGACAGCTTGCTATTGGGAGGGCAGGGGGCAGGGCTGGATTTCCGCCCATTACTGTTGTCATCCACCACCTTCTGTAGGAAACACACAAGCACATGCCTTATGAAGACACCCTCATTCTGAAGACATCACAAGAGTGTTTTCTTCCAGCTCCATGTTTTGATACACAGATAATAGAAACCATAATTAAAAAAATAGCTCATTGGATGTAAAAGGACACACTGAGGTCTCCTCACATCCACACTCACTCAACTCAATTTGTCACACAGTGTTCAACAAACAGGCTACTTCTCAGCAGCTTGTACGTGTGTGTGTGTGTGTGTAAGAGAGAGAGCAAGTCTTTGAATCCAGGGCAAGCACAGTGCAGATAGTTAATCACACAGACAGAGCCTAAAAAAGCAGACACATAAGAGAATGGCTGTTATTCAGGTGTGTATTTCAATGTTGCTGATGTTTTCAATCAGCAACATCCTCTCTATAGTAGACCAAACCAGAAAGCACACAACATCCTTCCTCGTCCCTTCATCAGAGAGACACTGACAGTAGAGATTGGGTGGGTGCCAGAGGACAACAGAGAGGAGAAACGTGTTGTAAATTAGAACTTACTCCAGACCATGGAATCTCCTGATTCCTGTAGCCTAAGGAATGAATGGCTTCGTATGTCACAACATTCCACTGGCGGTACAATGGCAGGGTGACATGGCAACCCCACACATCTGTGTTAAACACAAGAAAAACTGCATGTGGGAGATAGGGCTGTTTTTCTTGAGGGAAGAGGAGGACTGCAGCACGATGGAGGGGTGGGCTGGAACAATGAACACACTGCAGTGGTGAGCCCGTCTAACCTTGACAAGCACACATGTCCAACGCAGTGTCTATTGACCCATCTCTCCTACTTCACGGCCCAGCCAACACTGCTCCTTACCCGTGACACATGCAATCACACAGTCTCCAATCTATCTCCTTCTCATTCATGGTCTGCGACATTGATTACCTGTTCCTACAGAACTCAAGTGTGCATATCTCACAAGCTTATAAGTGTATAACCTGGTAACAATGGCTCGAGCATAGTGCTCAGAAGCTTATTGCATCCTGTAGGGATGGGAATCTAATGATTTTAGATTACCGAAATGTAATGATTCCAGTACTGATTCCAATTCCTCTTAATGATTCTGGTTTCTTAATGGTTTCATTCATGATTGGTTTAGTACTTGAGGAAATATATATTAGTAAATAAGAATTCTTATTGTTTTTCCTGCCCTTACTAATCTGTTATCAAGTTGTTACAGAACAGATTCATGCAAGACTTTTTATTTTAGATTTTGTATTCATTCATTCGTTTTTATAAAATACCACCACTTTCAAGTTTCACGAGTTAGACATTGCAAAATGTTTTTGATCCACTAAGAACTGTCTGATAAGTGTCATTCGTTCGACAGGGAGCACTGTATGATTTGCAGTGTAGATTCAAAAGAACCAGCTCTTGTCATTTATTCAGGAATCGGGCTCAACTGGTTGTGATGTATCTTTTGCCATGTAGATTCAAAAGAACCAGCTCAACAGTCATTAATTTGGTAAATGAGCTCCACTTGTTGCGCTGCATCTTTTGCAGTGTAGATTCAAAAGAACCAGCTCATTGGAGTCATTTGTTTGTGAATCAGGCTCTAGTGGTTGCACTGTATCTTTTGCAGTGTAGAATCAAAAGAACCAGCTCAAAAAAGTCAGCCATTCTGGAATTAGCTCCAATGGTTGCCTTGTATGCTCGGAGGTGAAGATTCAAAAGAATTCGCTTATAGGAGTCATTTGTTAGAGAATTCTCAGTTCCTAACCCTAGCATATGGGTTTTCCATGCATGCAGAAAATGTGCACACTATGCGACACATTCCTCTAAAAATAGTTTGAATAATTTGCAGTATTCTGAGCATAGCCATAGAAAACTCAGTAATGACGCCACAAATACTTCTTCATGTTAGAGCTTTCTGTCCACTACCAAAAGTCAGGTGGAGTGCAGCCTTGAATTCAAGAGACCATAGAACGAAACAAAGCAAAAACCAGAGGATTTATCTAGGTGGCCTGCAGCACATGGTGCGAGTACGGATTGTGATAGCTGTGCAATTGCAACGCTCTCCTCAAGAACATAACACTGAAACAGGTGTCTCGTTCTCTCCTTCATACAACCACACAAAGTAAATCCTTCATATATACACATGGCGCAATATATACACAAAGACTTGTATGAATGTTTTTTTTTATTATTGGTCTAAGAAACTGTGCAGATAAAGTAATTTATACAGATGTGCTTCCTTATTATTCTAGATTGTTTGTAAATGACGTGAATTTCGGAGGCAGTTATTTCTTGTTTAAAAGTCACTTCAGATCCCAAATCCTACGGATCAGGTTGTTATGAGTTTCTCTTCCAAGGATGCAACACCTCACCCATCTCTAATCTCTTTTTAATGAGTATGTTATTTAAGGCGCACACACACACACACACACACACACACACACACACACAGTGTTATCTACTATATCACTACGTACTTCAACTGTTGACAAATGTGACTAACACAAATGTACCTTCAAAACACTAACAAACACCCTGAGGACACAAAGCCTGTTTCAAACAAGCATACAGTTGAAGTCAGAAGCACCTTTTAACCAAATTTAAGCCAAATACGTTTAAACTCAGTTTTTCACAATTCCTGACATTTTATCGTAGAAAACATTCCCTGTCTTAGGTCAGTTAGGATCACTATTTTAAGAATGTGAAATGTCAGAATAATAAAAGATAATTATTTATTTTAGCTTTTATTTCTTTCATCACATTCCCAGTGGGTCAGAAATGTACATTCACTTTGTTAATATTTGGTAGCATTGCCTTTATGTTATTTAACTTGGGTCAAATGTTTTGGGTAGCCTTCCACAAGCTTCTCACAATACGTTGCTGGAATTTTGGCCCACTCCTCCAGACAGAACTGGTGTAACTGAGTCAGGTTTGTAGGCGTCCTTGCGCACACACACACACATGCTTTTTTAGTTCTGCCCATACATTTTCAGTCAAAAAGAGAAAAAAAAAAAAAAAAAAAAATCGGATTGAGGTCAGGGCTTGGTGTTGGCCACTCCACCGAGCTTTAACTGCCTGGCTGATGTCTTGAAATGTTGCTTCAATATATCCACATAATTTTCCTTCCTCATGATGCCATCCATTTTGTTATGTGCACAGTCCCTCCTGCAGCAAAGCACTTCCACAACATGATGCTGCCACCTGGATGGGAGGGTGTTCTTTGGCTTGCAAGCCTCACCCTTTTTCCTCCAAACATAATGATGGTCATTATGGTCAAATGTTTAATTCAACAGACCAGAGGAAATTTCTCCAAAAAGTAAGATCTTTGCTCCCATGTGCACTTACAAACTGTAGTATTGCTTTTTTGTTGTGATTTTGGAGCATTGGCTTCTTCTTTGCTGAGCAGCCTTTTAGGTTATGTTGATATAGGAGTCGTTTTACTGTAGATATATATACACTTGTCTATCTGTTTTCTCCAGCATGTTCACAAGGTCCTTTGCTGTTGTTCTGGGATTGATTTGCACTTTATACACTTAACTACATTCATCTCTAGGAGACAGAATGCATCTCAATTCTGAGCAGTATGATGGCTGTGTGGTCCCATGGTGTTTATACTTGCGTACTATTGTTTGTACAGATGAATGTGGTACCTTCAGTCATTTGCAAATTGCTCCCAAGGATGAACCAGTCTTGTGAAGGTCCACACATTTTTTTTTTTTTTTTTTTTTGAGGTCTTGGCTGATTTCTTGTGATTTTCCCATGATGTCAAGCAAAGAGGCACTGAGTTTGAAGGCATGCCTTAAAATACATCCACAGGTACACATCCAATTCAGTACACCTCCTATCAGAAGCTAATTGGCTAATTGTTTAAAGGCTTGACATAATTTTCTGGAATTTTCCATGCTGCTTAAAAGGTACAGTTAACTTAAAAATTAAACAATCTGTCTGTAAACAATTGTTGGAAAATTACTCCTGTCATGCACAAAGTAGATGCCCTAAACGACTTGCCAAAGCTGTAGTTTGCTAATATGAAATCTGTGAAGTGGTTAAATTTGTTTTAATGACTTCAACCTAAATATATGTAAATTTCTGACTTAAACTGTATGTGATGTGCAAAAGAGATGGCCCAATTTACTGACGGCAGGAGTTAGCATTCCAGCAGCTCACTCATCTGAACCCTACCCATGCTGCCCCTAATTCATCAACACACACAAGCATGCTCCCCTCATACACAGGACAATCTGACAGCCATATGCAATTCCTTCCTATTCGGAAAAGGCTTCATGTTGTTTTTTTTGTTTTGTTTTTTTAAATACCAAAATCATATGATTTTCATGACTTTCGGTTCCGTTAATAGTTGTCGAACTGCAATTTTTTCACCAAAGCTGAGAAAACTCTGTACTGAAATACTCTGACAGTGTTATCTGCTACGTTATTCAGTGGCAACACTGCTCTTCTACTAAATCTACAGCACAAAACGTGTAGTGTGACCAGTGTAGTCCAATTCCCAAACGAATGACCCTTATAAGCCAGTTCTTTTGAATCCACAGTGTGAAACACAAAGCACGATCAGTGTAATGCGATTGCTGAATGAATGACTCTTATGAGCCGGATCATTTTAGTGAATCAGACTCTATGTCCAGCTAGAAATGATCCAAGAACTATTATTGTGTTATATAATGATGTACTTAAGGTTCCTAACTAGGGCTAAAATGATTAGTCAACATTATCCACAACGTCGACAATAAAAATTGTCGACAAATATTTTCATTGTCGAATAGTCGTCTGATTTCATTTAACACAATATGAGATCTTTTGAAACACGAATGACGATGCGGGTGAACAGCACTTAAGATCACGCTTGATTGAGGAGAGGAAGAAAGAACAGCTCACAGCCCATACACACTCCAAACAGATTAAGGTGATGTAGAGCGCAGAGTATTATAATACAAAAATGCAAAATAAGAAAATACAAAAGGAGTGTCATCGTCACATAAAGCGGAGCCGTACCTGGTGTTCCGCTTGAGCAAAACTTGCCTGTCAGAGCATTTAAAAAGGAAACATTGCGCCATACTGTATTTACTGCATAATTTATTCAAGTTCAAATAACAAGGAAGTGGGCTGTATAAATAAGCACAAACTCCGAAACTGGCATTTGTCTGTGCAGTCAGAGACGCTTATATGTCTCGCGTGGAGACGCTCCTCACTGGCGCATGCTTGCTGCAGCTAGATTTTGTTTGTAGTGATTGCTTGTGACATAGTGAATTATAATATGAGTGTCACGGTATATATATCTGTGAGTGGTGGTGGCGTAGTGGGCTAAAGCACATAACTGGTAATCAGAAGGTCGCTGGTTCAATCCCCACAGCCACCACCATTGTGTTCTTGAGCAAGGCACTCAACTCCAGGTTGCTCCGGGGGGATTGTCCCTGTAATAAGTGAACCGTAAGTCGCTTTGGATAGAAGCATCTGCCAAATGCATAAATGTAAATGTCTTATGGTGAAGAAAAGCGGCGATACGCAGTTATATAAAGAAGAAAGAGTTTGTTTTTTGTGAGTTAAAGATGGATCGAAATCAAGTGAACAAAAAGGTGAGAGGGTGTATTCTTAGCCCAATATACATTGCAAAAAAACTTTTACAAATTTGGTTTGATTTCCAATATAAATATCTAAAACTCCTCATGTACATTTACTTTAGCAGCTATACTGCAGAAGAAAAAATTGTTATCGGAGAACTTTGAATATAATATTTAATTAATTTCAATAAATATTTTAAAATATCGAAAAATCCTTAAAACAAGATACATTTACTTGAGGTGCAACATATAAGATATTTAGACTTGCTTTTAGAGAATTTATGTTGAATGAGTATATTGATCTTTATTGCACTAGCAGAAGTATGAACAAGTGAAAAAATACACTTATATTTAAGATACATTCTCTTAAAGCAAGTCTAATTATCTTATATGTTGCACCTCAAGTAAATGTATCTTGTTTTAAGGATTTTTAGATAATGTGATATGGAAAACAAGATCAACACTTGATAACAATAGGTTTATTTGCAGTTAAATTATTAATTAATTAAACAATAAGTCATTTTTCCCCTTTAATTCAGTGAATGTCATTTAGAGGCATTTTTAAAAGATGATTTTGTCCTCTTTATTGTTAGTAAATATGTTTAATACAACCTTTTACAAGCTGAATAGTCGGTTAAGAGCTAATGATTAATCGTTGCAATAATCGCCCGAATAATCGTTAGATTTGTAGTTTATAAATAATAATAATAATAATAATAATAATTAGTTACAGCCCTACTCCTAACATTTAAATCAGGCAGTGAAGTTACTGACTGTTGTTCATTTGGTGGTTAAAGATATGAGTTTTGCTCTTTAATAAAATATTTTATTTAAAAACAAATGAATGAATGAAATGTGTCAAGTACATTTACAGTAGGACCAATCTAAAACATGCCTTTTGAAAGAATTCTATAAAATGATTGTCTGATTTGCGATTTGGTTAAATATGAAATTATCTCGTTTGGCAACAGACTTAAAGTAAACTGCTTTTTTTCATTTCCAAATATTTCTTCCTGAAAAGTAAGAATCATTCAGAACTGTAAAGGAATCGAAATCAGAACCGTAATCGCTAAATTCTTTATGATTCCCCTCTCTGTCCCTCTTTGCCCTAGATCTTCTGTGTTTCCAAGTTGCTTGCTAATCTGAGCCAACCATTACAAGCTAACCGACACCAAAACAACATTAACGTCCTACAACTAACCCAAAATACTTGAAACCCCCCACCAATTCTCCTGTTCTCTCTCTTAAAACAGGCCCAATGAGGTCACTGGCACACAAACACTTTTGCTTTGACAATTAACATTTTAACAGAACGCATACACGCCTGACCGCATCGCTCTTTTACTAACTATGGAGATCCCCTGACGAAAACAGCTGCTATGAAGAAAAAAACAACAACATATACACCAAGAGCCATAAACACATGCACGGTTTTTGTAGTTCCCGTATGAGCATTTACAGTGTGTTTTATGAGCTACAGTGTTATGGGGGAATTACAAGCCCCACAGGCTGATGATGAATCTTATCTAGGCCAGCCTCATACTGTCATCATACTACACAATGACCTTTCTGTGTGAGTGTGTACATTACCAATTAAATTTTACACAAATCTGCATTTTTCTGTTTACACGTGTGTATTAAAAGCACCATATTTGTGAAACTGTGCGTATGACAATGAGTGTGGACTCACGAGAAGCATTTTCATTATAATACGCACCACACACATAGTTTCACACAATCAGTGTAGAAGGCTACACATGAGGATGACTGTGTGTCCATCTGTTGCAGCTCTGGCAGAGGGTACATACACAGCAAAATGCAGTGCACTCATGCAGTTTTCAGTCACAAACACAGAGCTGCTGGGGCCCCCTCACTGTACCCCCCACATAGGTTTGCTATTCACACACAGCGCCACTACAGAAAAACACAGGTGACATGTGAGGGCCAAGGGACGCTGGACAAATATAGGCCAAGTTGATTTAAGGAAAGTAAATGAAAACACAGAGACAGAGAGAGAGACAGAGAGAGAGAGAAACAGAAGGAACGAGGGAGAGAGAATTCTAAACTGGTCCCGTCTTCTGTTCTTAGTTTTTCTAAATAAAGAATATACAGTGCATCCGGAAAGTAATCACAGCGCTTCACTTTTTCCACATTTTGTTATGGTACAGCCTTATTCCAAAATGGATTCAATTTATTATTTTCCTCAAAATTCTACAAACAATACCCCATAATGACAATGTGAAAGAAGTTTGTTAAGTTAACAGTTTTAGTTTTTTAAAAATCACATCAGCCACCCTGTTCTCTGGATATTGGCATCGGCAATTAAAAACCCCATATCGGTTGACCACAAGTTTTAATGTAAAGGCATTCCTGACTGCACTGAGAACACACAAGCTCTGTTGTACCTTAATATGGATGCTACCAGCTTACTAACGTCCCACATACAGTATACTCAGTACCTGTACCCACACAAAACAACCCAACACTCATGTCAAACTAACAGAGTTGCACAAAGACAAACACCATATCTTCACATATCAACGCACACACAAGGATCAGATGCAAAGACTCAGATGTGCTCATTCCGAGAGGATTTGGCTGACAGCCTGGGGGCAAATTTTTAAGGGAATGGAGGGAGGACTGAAAAAAGAGGGAGGAACAGAGATGAACATTCCGTCTAGACGTGGTCATCAATAGTACACAGTCTGCCTGTCTGTCTGCCCATCCTGTCAGCCATCTACACGTATCCACAGTCTAATCTACAGCATTTGATCTGATAAGATCCTCACACACACACACGCACGGAGTGGCCAAGTTACACACTCACATGCGCACACACATACTTGCATAAGCAAAACATACTGTGCTGTGATCAGGGAGGGCTAAGAGCAGTAAACAGACTCTCTCTCTCCTGATCTCAGATTTCACATATTCAAACAGAGCTCTGCCTGTTCCCTTCTTTACACACTGGCTGCTTTAAATATTGTCTATGAATGGGAGATCTGTATGCGCGTGTGTAAAAACGGAGTACTCTCAAGTGTGCGCCATTGAAAAAAAGCAGTAACCTCGTTAGTCTCCCATGGCGCAGCTGAGCTATTCTAACATACACACTCACACATGCACAAAGACATTGGCAGACGCAACGATGGAGTTGAGTCTCTGAGGTGTGTGCTCTCTGGGCTATGGCACCCTATGGCTTGTTTCAGAGTGCTGCTGTCAGAGCTTACCCAGAGCCATCACAAACAGTGACGTTCAAAATGCCCCCCACACGCCCACGCAGCTCTCTGTAGGATGTAGAGACAGAATGTGACCTTCCTCTCTCAGCAGGACACAAACAATCCCTGAGAGCTGTGGTCAATGGGGCACAAACTAAGGACAAAACACAAACATTTGTGTGTTCGTGTGTCAGCTGTGGGCATCTGCACTGTGTTCTCTTGTGCTAAGAAGGGGGTTGCAACCATAGTGGATCAATTTTTCTGGCCAAGGTGGTTTCTGCCTTGATCTGCAGCTTTTGTACTGGCACCAATAAAAAATATATGCTCGATATTTGGGATTGGTCAGGATGGTCGACTAGTTCACTAGTCATTGAAACACCGATTACTTTAAAGATAGACTTACATGTGTGAATTCTATGAAAGGGTTTCAGCATGCTGCTATAACTATTAGACTGCTAGCAAACAAAAATCATATCCAAGAAGTTAAATCTCTAAATTCATCTTAAAGCATATATACTTGTATTAGGGATGGGTGATAATACCAAAATTCTACATCACGGTAAAACTAGGCATATTTATTTATCATGGTGAAGGAATATTTAAAAATAAAATAATCTCTAGGAGACAGAACGAGTCTCCTTCCTGAGCGGTTTAAATGGGGTTAACGTGAAACCTTCAGGTATTTCAATAGTGCTTCCAAGATAAAAACAGACTTGTGGAGGTCAACAATTGGAGGTCACACCTCCAATCAGAAGCTAATTAGCTAATTTTCTAAAGGCTTGACAACATTTTCTGGAATTTTTCAAGCAGCATAAAGGCATAGTAATCTTCTGACTCACTGGAATTGTGATCTAGTCAATTAAATGTGAAACAATCTGTCTGTAAACAATTGTTGGAAATATTGTTCATGTCATGCACAAAGATGATGTCCTAAACGACTTGCCAAAACTATAGTTTGCTATTATGAAATCTGTGGAATGGTTAAAAATTAGTTTGAATGACTTCAACCTAAGTATATGTAAACTTCTGATTTCAACTGTAAATGTGCCTTTGACAAAGGTGTTATATAATTCCAGAGGTAATTTACTCTCAGATGTATATTTATTTTATTTCTAATGTTTTTAATTCGGTAACTTCGCAATGCTTCTTGGTATTGTAGTTAATTTCTTCATGAAAAGACATTAAGTACATGGTCTTGTACCTTTGCCTTTTTGTCAAATTTTCTAATAATATTTTGTTCCAATTCAAAGCTTGTATAAAGTTGTGATTCACAGGAGTCACGTGATGCCATGTGAGGATCAGACGTGTGAACGGCGAGCTCTGCGCACTTTGCTAGTTTTAATACTTTTTAAGACATACACCTGTGAGATTCGATACACTGTTTCATAACTGTTCTGGGAGGACAATATGTCAAAGAATTCAAAATCCTTGGACTCTGGAGACATTAAAAGACACTTATGTGGTCAAGCTGACACCCCGGAGCAGGCCACGGGACTGGGAGTCGATTTGGTTGGAGAGATGCGAGAAATGCGGCGAGATATGCTGAACAAGTCGGCAATGCTGATGAAGGTCGTTGCTGACTTGGAGGATCTTGCTGTGATACGTTGATCGATCACTGCCATGGATGCAAAGTTTACTGATGTGGTCACAAGAGTGGGTGATGTCAAGAAATGGATCGATTACCTGGAGTAATCGGAGAGGGAATTATCTGCTAATCCGCTAGCAACCAAGGTGGATTTGGAGTGTGTCCGGGAGAAGTTGTAGGACACGGAAAACCGTAGTCAGCGGAATAACTTCTCTATCGTGGAGGTACCGGAGGGAGTGGAGGGACAGGATATGGTGGAATTCCTGGACGGGCTCTTTACAAATCTGCTCGACATAGCAGGCCATAAGCTGGAAATCGAGTGAGCTCACAGAGTTCAAGCTCGGCGATATGTGGAAATAGACAGGCCCCGATCAATTCTGGCCACATTTCTGAGATCATCCGATAAAGATCTTGTTTTACATGAGGCGAGGAGTAAAGGAAGGCTTTCTTGGACCACAGAATTTTCTTATTCCCAGACTTTGCGAACTCAACAAGAGAGAAAAGTGATCAATTCAAGGAATGCAAGAAACTTTTACATCAATGGAAGATCGCTTTTGCACTGATATTCCTGGCCAAATTGAGGATAGATTCAAGGATGGCCGTAAAACATTCACATGCCCATAGCAAGCGATGTCCTAGATAAAGTCAATGGAGTGAGTAAGTCAGCTGGAGTTTATTTTGTATAGTATTTCTGGCTATCATCCGGCTCACTGAACATTCATCACTGTTTGAAGAATCTGCAAGCGCTTTTTGTGCTGGTTCCGCCTAGCAGCTGGAGTTTATTTTGTAGAATAACACACATTCAGGACAGTTTTATGGATGGAGCTACACGCTCTATGTTTATTCTGCCTATTGGCTGGAGTTTTGTACTATAGATTATCTTTGATGTGTAATTCGGTCTCACAAAATTTGTATAGAAACACCAGACTTGAGCAATCCGACGGCAAGGTTGTCGCGGGGGCTCTCGTAGGCAAACATGGACTGTTTGAGTTTGGAGGGATGGATGCTAGTTGGTGCAGGGTTAAGGAAGGTTATTGTTTTATAGATACTTGTACTTTTTGTATAGATCTTGTTCTTTTTTATAGATCTTGAAGGGAGGGTTGCAAGCCGCTGGCACCCCTCATGATATAATGTTGGGAGGAGTCTTTAATCTTTTGATGGACTCAGTCCTTGATCATAGTAAAGCAAAAGTGTGCAAGCCCCTAGAGCAACAATGACGCTTCAAAGGATGTGTAAATATCTTGGTCTTAGATGTTTGGAGACCTTTGAACCCATCTGGAAGGGAATATAAAATGTTTTCATCAGTCCATAAGATTTACTCTAGAATAGATTTTTTTTTAAATCTACATCCCTCATTTCATCTGTTGTTGATTGCTCAGCTGGAAACATTTTTGTCTCAGATCATGCCCTGCTGTGTTTATGGGTGTTGCCACATACAGAGAAAAATAAATCATATAGTTGGCACTTTAATGTGTCCCTTTTGCAAAATCCTGAAATCCAACAAATGCGTAAGGCTGAAATCTATGTCTATATGGAGACCAACTGGTCCTCGGTATCCTCTGTGGGTGTGGCTTAGGAGGCACTTAAGGCGGTTCTTAGGGGCCGGATCATACATTATGCTTCATTCATCAAAAAATCCAAAGCACGAGAACTCGTGGAGTTAGAAGGGAATATTAAAAATGCAGAGGCAGAGCTGAAGCGCTGAATGTCGTCTCATGGCCTCAGAGAATGGACCCAATTGAAATACAGAAATAACAATTTTGTCACAGAAGGTGGAGTTTTGGCTATTCAGGGCAAGACCGTCATAATTTAGGTCAGGGGACAAAGCAGGGAAGCTTCTGGTTAGATAAATACAACTTTTAATTTTTTTTTACCATTCACTCAGTGAAATCTGCTGGTGGTGACATTTTACCACGGCCATTGATATTAATAATGCATTTAAAGAATTCTATCTTTAGTTCTACGTCTTCGTCTACTGATGAAGATATTAGAAACTTTGTGGAACCATTAGAACTTCCTAAACTGAATCAAGAAAAAAATTCTTGATTCTGAGATAACATTGGAGGAGCTTGGCAAGGTAATTAAGGCCTTGCCCACAGGCAGGCTCTGAGGTCAGACAGCTTTGCCTCTGAATTTGAGATTTTATGCTACATAACTGGCTCCAATTTTGCTAGAAGTTTATACAGAACCATTTAAGTGTATGTGTGTCCAACTCCCCAGATGTTCGCTCGTGAGGAAAGCCGCGATGTCTCTATTGTTGTTGCAGTGATTCATGAAGCATTCCATTCAAATCGGAGAGTCTGAATTTCCACCTTTCAACTGAGGAAAATGCAACGGAATGACACTTTATATCGGATGTCTAACTTGGAAACTCGTCGAGACAATTTTGTCGAGATGCAGGTGTGTGTTACGTCACACAGGGCAGGGAGGTTTAGTCAGTGACAATCATTCACGTTTATTAAATAATATCCATTAACGAGTCAAAGTTCTTACATTAAATGTTAATAAAGTGCGTAAAGCAAACGTTTTACAGGAGACATGTTTTCAAAACACTGTCAATTACACTCTCTTTGTTTTGATTATTGTAATGATAGCATTGCAGCGATGTATCAGTTTGTTTGCCATGAGAAGTCTCTGATAATCAATGTACCCCTCAAAGTTACAATGTAATCAATCTCAAAATGAAAAATAAGCTCCCTCTTTGACAAGTTTGTGATTAGTTGTCAGGTAATAATCACTGGATTTCGAATTAAGTGAAAAGTCAAATCATTGATTTCATGATCGATTATTGCTGCCATGTCCAAGTACCCGAATCCTTAATTACTCAAGTATGATGATTCTCAAGAGCTTAAAGTGGGAAACTTTTGAGGGGAAAATTACAAATATCCTTTGTCTGCCACCGTAGTGCCGCTATGACTCCCGGAACTTCAAATGGGTTCCTGCCAACAAGACCATACGATGAGTCCTCGATATTTGGCCTGATCAAGATCACAATTCTTGCATTCTCAATTCTTGAGTATTGGAATTTAACTTCAGCATGGATGACGACGCTGAACGTGTCAAAGAGAAGGTAAGAACACATAAGACTGCAGATTGAGAAACAGACTATGTTAGGTCTCTATGGGTGCATGTCATTAAACAATTCGCATGCCACAAAAGAATCACCAACATGGCAGCTTCACACAGAACTACCAGTGTATTTCACTATTGGCATCTCGAACAGTCCTAGAGAAAGAGGGAGAGAAAGAATACAGAGCGTAGGAAAGAGAGACAGTGTGAGGGAGAGAGCAACTGCCCACCCACTGATAGCTGTGTCTCATATGCAGGGTTTTAGCTATAGACAGCACACACACAATTTTACTCTACACACTCGACACAACGCGGCTCATGCATTTTGCATGGCAGAGCCTGTTAGAGGCCACAGTGACTAGCTTTGCATATAAAAAAATTAAAATAAATAAATAAAAGTGTCCTACCCATTCCCTGTAAGAGGAAGCAGACATGCACACACTGCCAATCACTCTTCAAACTCAATATATAGCATAAGATAAAAGACAGGCGAACAAGACAACACATACATGGAGTCAGCAGGTGAATTTAAGACAAATTAATCATATAACATTACTGACAAAACAGCACAGCTCAGATGACTGTGACAACCTCAAAGTCTTTAAGCAATGCAAAATATTTTCATCAGATCCTTTAAGGCTGGAAACATACTCTACACAAGTAAGGAAATACGAAATGGTTGACCAACACATTCCAAGCACACAGTCCTCTTGTACAACATAATATATGCAATACTGTGGTGGTAACAAACCCCAGTACTCAAAGCGGGAAAGAGTTAAGGCAAAGTATAGGTCTGGGCGATACAGCTAAAAAATGTATCACGGTATAATGTTTCATATCATTTTCATAAATTTTTGTTTTAACAGACAAAAACTAAATAAAATTTAAAACAAATATCTTATTCCTTATATCTTATGTGAAGATTAAATACATAAGTGTTAAAGAAACTATTGAACTTAATAAATAAAATGCTACAAAAATTGTTTGGAGGATTTCTCATAAGGAATTGTTGCAGAGTACCTCGCCATCGTGGACTGCTTGTGGGTTGTTTGTTGAGGTGAGGTAGATGTAGGTTGAGGCAGATGACATGCTGCCTATTCCAAAGGGTGGAAGCGGTTAACGGGATTAAATAATTAGTTGCTTGCGTTTCCGTACTTGGCCGGGACATTTTATTTTTATTTTTTTTTGCTTACAACGGTGTTCTGATGTTTGCTTACATACAACGGTGTTCTGATTTGGTTAGACGTAAAGAAACCAAAAAACTGCCACACTGTCGAGCTGACATGTCCTTCTTTCTTTTTTTTTTCATAATCTCCTCAGGCACGGCAGTCATTTTCGCATGCGTTCGTGTATTCTGATGTCACATGGTGATGGCGCAACCGAACCCCACAGCAACGCAACTTGTTATCGGCTGTTTGCTTGTCACTCGTAGCACGCTCCTTTATCAAGCCATATGATAGGCTGTTTATGATCCAGGGATGGTAAATGATTGAGGGTTGTTCATACAACCAAACTTCATGTCTATTTACATTTGAATGCATTTAAAAGAAACTATCGAGCGTTATATTGAGCATTTTTTATATTGTTATCGATAAAGGTGTACCGTCGATAAATACCGATACAGTTTCATCGCACAGCCCTAGCAAAGTATACTTTTTCGGTTTTTCGCATGCTAAATTTAGCCATCAGCACAATCTCCAAGGATATACTGCCTAATATTTCTAGACACATGGACAGCCTGCATCTTTGCTGATCTTCTTAAAGCAACAGCATGTGAAATCATGCTTGCAAAGCTAGAAGTGCTTCGGTTCAATTAGCATTTGTGTTATTCTGTTTTGTGTCAGTCATGGCTATTCAATTCTCAGAACTGTCAAAATTATAGAGCTGAGATATGCCGAGATGTGGGAGAGATCAATATGGAGGATGTCCTGTTTTAATCAAACATAGACTTTGAGATCAATAAATATTGGACAGATGCACAGTCATTAAAGGCAACGACATCTCACACGTCTTGCGTTTCTTTTGGCTGTAAACGAGATTCGAATCTCTCCAGACTCTCTGAGTGCTGTTGGGAAACAAGAGCACTGCAGTAATGGGAGAAAAATTTGCAGTCTAATAAGATTATGGTGAACAAGTCCTAAAAAGTGCCTTACAAGCACAGAGGAAGGGGAACTCATGGAAACATCTTCATGGCCCATTTTCTGCAACTTCCCAGAGGAAGCCAGAACGCTGTTTGTCCCTGTGGCCTGGATGGCCAGTTGGTCCTGTTTTTAACTCCATCAAGAGTGTTCCTGACCACAGTGTGAGCAAATAATCACTGAACCCTCAATGTTTTGTATGGAAATGCTATCCATCAGCGAACATTAAGATAAATCACTAGCCAACATAGTCAGGCATTCTGGAGAAAAGGACGACGGACTTCCCTGGTGTCTTTTTTAGAAGCATAGGATGATGAACTCTGCTGTTGTCCCGGTTATGTCTCTTTTAGACTTCCTCTGCTGGTTTTGCATAGGGGGGGGGGGAGTACATTTTATTTTTTATTAAAAAAAATGTATATTAGCTATGTCTTGTTGCTATTTTGTACTGTTGTGCACTGGAAGTTCCGGTCACCAAGACAAATTCCTTTGAAATAAAGCTGATTCTGAGTGTGAATAGTCAGAAATTATTTTATATTATACAATATGTCAACATAGTATTAAGTAATATAAGCTTTACCAATGCCAATAAACTGATCCAATTATCCACTAGTCCTTACCACTGACGTCGGTAGCAAGAAGGATTCAGAGCATGTGAGCAGAGCGTAGCGGGAGTGGAGCGAGAAGCAGCGCAACAAGAATTTCACAAGAATTTCAATGCTCACGAGGTGTTAACTTTCCACTCCTTCCTGAAAGTGCAACATTTCTCGTGCCGTCACATAAATGTGCGCACTTCTACACGAACATATATCTGGATGATGGCTGTTCTGGATCCGAGATTTAAAACAGAGTGGATAATCAGAGATGAGGCAGTGATTAAACTCTTTGAGATTCACGAGCTGCTGATGACGGAGGCCGAATCTAACTACAGATCGCAGTGAGGTGAAAGCACAGACAGTTCAAAACACAGATAGTTTCCCATATGTCTGTAAAATAATTATAACTGTGGACGTCTGTAGTGTTTACCATCGACTCGCATGTGATGAAATGGCAGTGTCGACTGCATTTACACACTGCTGTCACGCATAACGGACCAATCAGAAAATGTGTTTAGTTGTGCTGATCAATAATGAAGTGAATAATAAACATGTGCATATACTGTATATGGCATATTAGACTAAATTGATTGGAATATCTGGAAAAATACAGAACTGGTGACATTAGCAAGCCAGCAATCCTATTTTAGATTCTTTTTTTTTCTCCCCTTTTCTCCCCAGTTTGGAATGCCGAATTCCCAATGTGCTATAAGTCCTCGTGGTATTCAATAGTTGTTTTTTTTCATAGCCAAGACTTTGTTAGTGTAAGTGGCAATGCAGAAGTTGACTTTCAAAAATAATCCTGCCTTGAGAAATAGCCTATTCACTTGAGTAAAAAGTGTGACAACTATGCCCAGCCTCCAATTTCTGATTGTTTTTAGCACATTGCTGTGGATGTAAGGGTGCTTTGCTAGCACACTTCTCTGTCTCTCTGTCTCTCTGTCTCTCTCTCTCTCTCTCTGTGTTTATGTCTGACTGGATTCTCCATCCATCCACCACCAGATCAATAGATCTCCTCAATCACCCTCTCTCTTTCTCTCCCATAAACACACACAATGCCCTCCGCTTCCCTTACGTAAACAGTGACTGACTGTGTTTATTTCCAGTTTAATCCAGTTTATTTTGAGGGGCTGAGTTGCATCCAATAGAGTCCCTGAAATTTACACCAGATCTCAACATCCTCGATCAAACACACAAAACCCAGAGACTCACCCACCACTGACCTTTCATTACCCTTTCATATCTCCAGGCCATATGAAGATAAAGTTCCCAAAATACAATGTCATGCTCTATAGATTAACTGAAAATTGCATGTTTGGAGAAATCAGGAAGCTTTCTATGCTGAGTGTATAATATAAGATGGAACAATCCACAGTGAAAGCCTGTGTAATACCAGTGCATCATTGCAGAGTGGAGACAGAGTTGGAAATAGAATAAAAGAGAATGAGAAATATCACGAACATGAGAGCAAGATGGAGAGAGAGAAATGGAGAGTGATACACATGTGACAAAATAGAGAAAGTGAAGAAGAGGTCTGAAGCAGACAGGGGAAGCAAAAAGAGAGAAAAAAAATGACATAAAGAGAGTCAGAGAGGAAGGGACGTCATAGACAGGGTTTGTGGTCGAAATAAAGAACGAGAACAAAATTTACACAGATACAGGAAAACAGTTTTTCTGTGGTAGATTGAAAAAAGGAAGGAAAGAAAAACAAAGTGGAAACAAGAGAAAGTGATGGAGAAGCAGCCTCCTTACAAGTAGAGCATAAAGTCACTGATTTCCCAATTACACAAGGGAAGAGAGAGAGAGAGACAAAAAAAAAAACAAAGAGGGAGAGAGTGCAGCTGTCTGGTCAGCCTCAGTATCGGCCTCTGTGGGAGATGGACAGGGCTCCATCTGTCTGCTAGACACGTCTGCATGCCAAGCCTCGAACCATCACAACTGCCTGTCTATCACTGCCTTGCACACGCACACACACACACACACACACACACACACACACACACACACACACACACACACACACACACACACACACGTACTCGCAGTTTGTATAAAACCATAGCATGAGCAGATAAAGCCACTGACAAAAACAAAATCAACTAAATTCAGGGAACAATTTTATTATGTAGTCCTTTTAGCCTTCTTTTGAAAGGAAATGGACAGAACAGAATCAAGAAATGTAGCGAGCTGGAATATAAATTCATACGTTTTTACTGATGTGATTTATTATTTGATTCCAAGTGACTTTGCCCCTCCGCACATATCTGTATTTTTGCCCTCAGGGCTTGTCGTTGGTAAAACGAGTCATGCGCTCATTATCAGTGGTTAGCTTCAGTTTCTTCAGCAATCTGCATTATCTGTCCAACAACGTGCATCCTTTTCTTAATTTGTTATTATTACTTGCGTGAAGCGAGCCCGTTATGTTATGCATTTTGCTTATGCTGACGTAGAGCTGTTTGGCATTTACACTTGACCCAGTTACAAATGGAATGTGTCTCAAACCACCTGTGGAGGTGATCAGATTTTTATCTCTCTCGACATCGTGGTACAAAAATGTGACGATGCGCATCATGGAGATGGGATGTTTTTTCAAAATGTTTTTATTTTAACATCTGTTCTATCCAAAACGCAATGTCTAACATCTATGTAACACAGGCATAAAAATGAAAATCACTTCTTTGCACAATTAGCTCTAAAATATAAAGGTACACTAGCAGCCACAGGTGTTGTACGATGAGCTTGTCTGAAACAAGTAGCAATAGAGATGTGCGCTTTTTCATCGTGATGGATCAAATGTCCGTTTGAAGCACAAATATGTCTTTTTGGGGGCCTGGGTAGCTCAGCGAGTAAAGATGCCAGCTAGTCACGATTTCGAATACAAGGTGTGCTGGGTGACTCCAGATAGATCTCCTAAGCAACCAAATTGGTCCGGTTGCTAGGGTAGAGTCACATGGGAAAACATCCTCATGGTCGCTATTTTGTGGTTTGCTCTCGGTGGGGCGTGGCGAGTTGTGTGTGGATGCCATGGGGAATAGCGTGCCCATTATGTCTCCGCGGTAACGTGCAACAAGCCACGTGATAAGATGCACGGATCGACGGTCTCAGATACAGAGGCAACTGAAATTCGTCCTCCGCCACCCGGATTGAGGCGGGTCACTACGCCACCACGAGCACTTAAGAGCACATTGGGAATTGGGCATTCCAAATTGGGGAGAATTATAAAAATAAAAAATAAATTAAGAATATTTAGATGTAATCAGTGACATTGTGTAAGCAGCATACAGTATGTATCTAAAATAATTCTGTATTTTTAGTAAGAACAATTATTAGCTAATATTTCCATTTGTTGTCACCATTGCCCTATACTGGGCTGATTTTTAGTCCCAGTACATCTCTGATGGATCATTTGGCACATTTAAGAGCAGTAATTTTAGCTTAATTGTTTTGCATATGTCTTTAAATAAATAACTTCCTAACAAAAAATGTAATCTGAACATTTTTTGATTCAGGCATAGTTTAAAGAATCGTGAACCAAACCGTGAGATGAGTGAATTGTTACACCCCTAGTTAATACCCTGTAAAGGATTTCTGTTCAGCTTGGAAAGGAGGAAATAGGAGCCGGATCCACATTCAACAAGACTTTAACACAAACGCTGAACTGAAAGCATAACATCACAACATAAACACTGCTATGTGTTTGTGTGTCTGTCTGTCTGTCTGTCTGTCTGTCTGTCTGTCTGTCTCTCTCTCTCTCACACAGGTGTCCCTGGTTCCTCCATCTCTCTCCCGCTGATTGGGCAACTCGGCACCGGGCATGCATCCTCACAGCCCGGCCACACCCGTCACATACCCCCAATGTCCGATTCAAGCCAGGGAAACATCCTCAGCTGCTCCTCCATTCCCTGGCGGAGGGCAGCGGGTTCCTCTGCCTCCCTGGCGAACACTGCTGCGTGTCTCTCTCTCTCGCTCTCTCTCTGGCATCCCCGGCTCCTTTATCTCTCTCCTGCTGATAGGGCAGCCCCAGGCGTGCAACCTCATAGCCTGGCCACGCCCTCCTTCTCGTTATACCCCCTAACAGGATACAGTGCAAGGCAACACACAAAGAGATACACAAACAGAAATTCCTCCCAAGAAGGGTTCACTCTCTCTCCAATCTTTCCTCCGCAGAATTCTCTAAAACACCTGGAACAGCGGATGTGTCATAGACTAGCAATTTTGGGCATCATAAGCATGCTTTGCAAGTGGCTATGTCTTAAAACACAGAGAGCGGACTACATAAACAGCACTTTTGAGCAGCATAGGAGGCCAAAAAATGCTGTCTAAGTAGGCAGCTCACTAGGTTTTGAAACACAGACAGACAGCGAGACACCGATGTGGAGAGATTGCACTTCCTGATGAAGGGAAAGAAGGCCGATTCTGAGAAAGTCTGGTAGTGAGGGTCTGATCTTCACCAACATGCACACAGCCACCTGTGGAAAATCTGAGTCACTTGTTCTGGCACTCCAGCATCACAGATGTTTAGAGTGAACACTTCCCTCTGTCAACTGATGAGCCTGTCTGCCTTGCTTCCTGAACACAAACACGCATACTTAACAGGGATCTTTTTACATGGATACCACCAGATGAGTGCACATGTGTGGTTTCTCATTATTGGCATTATGTTGACATCTCAACATCTGAGTAATAACCTTTCAAGCGCACACACACACATTTGTCTGTTTATGGGTCCTTCAAAAGCTGTTCAACACAAACAACTTCAAAAAAACTAAGCACCTGTTCCCTCCCAATTCACTCCCAACAGACGGCACACACTTTCGGACTACAAACCTGAAACAGAGTCCTAAGAATGTGGTGTTTATGATGCTGAAAACCAGTGAAACGTTCCAAATGGATCCATCTGAGGCACGCACATGTACATAATGCGACAATTAAAAATAACAATATACCCCCC
This sequence comes from Xyrauchen texanus, assembly GCF_025860055.1. NCBI lineage: Eukaryota > Metazoa > Chordata > Actinopteri > Cypriniformes > Catostomidae > Xyrauchen > Xyrauchen texanus. The sequence continues at coordinate 15,021,576 of NC_068281.1, read as the reverse complement.
CACCTATAAACCATCATTTTGAATTGTGACAGGAATGAAAACAAGACTGTGTGGGATAGACTTTGTTTCTTCAATAGGTTGTACTAGTGTTTAAAGTGTTTTGACTCATTCCATGACTAAACGTTGAACAAACATCTTTCAAAAAATTTCAGTACACAAAAAAACAAACAAACAAAAAAATTAGTTAAGGAAAATTAGATGTGATCTTGGAGCTTTATAAGGTGCATGTTGTTGCAGAGACTGCAAGTCTAGCCTCTTTTTTATTCCCGTGTACAATCAAATATGGTGCACTACTGTGAATAACATCTACTGTAGACAATGAGACTCAAAAGTAGTAATGAAAAGCAATATTTATCCAAATAAATCTTACAAAATATTTGTAATAAAGAACACATCATTGTTGTGATCATTTTTGAGTGATGCAAATGATTCATTGAATCAGTTACAATTCAATTCAACTCTGTTTGGAGATGCAGTTAATCCATCTAAGTCTTTATGATTAGTCAACTAGTCAATTGACAAGCTCTTACTAAAAAAATATGACATTTTGTTATGGCTTAATTTTAATCATCGCAATAACTGAATATTGTGAACACTGAATAGGCTTCAATCAACTAAACCTTTAATCAACTGCAAAACTCATCAACAGGATGCTCATGAAAGCTAGAGGGAGAATTTAAGAAAAAAAAAAAGGATTGAGGCAAAGCATTTTTGAGTGCAGGTGCAAGACACTGCCAGAGAACGACATGTCAGGAGCTTGGCAGTTAATGGCTCTCTGTGTGGAGCAAAGGTGTCGCTGACTCAACTCACATTTCTGGGAGTTTGAAATCTCACCCTTAACTGAGTGGAACAGAAACAACCCTGAGGGAATTTAGTATGTGCGTATGAATCAATATCATTAGAGTGTGTTACGGACAAGTGGGAGTGTTACAGTGTAACAGTGTGTGTGTGCGCGCATGTGTTTGTCAGGGTGAGGTCAGTCTGTGTAGCAGATGTGTCTGTATGACTGATAGACTCAAGGTCTCTCTCAGTACATAAAATGTGGTGTGGGGGGGGGGGTGGTTTGAGTGCTAGACGAGACACCAGACGGAATTTCCGGGACACTTGCATAAGCACACAGGAGAGACCGGATCTTTTCTTCCTCTCTCAGACAGAACACAGTGTATGCCTGAGATCACTCACTCACATCAACACTAACTAAAAATAATTGCGTCTACTGGAACATTACCACACTATCTAAAACCATTAACTGCTGCTACATGCATTTGAAAAAAGGCCAACTCTGACAGCAGCAACAGGGTTCAATCTTTGTCTAACATGAGCCAGGACAACAAAAAAGCTTTGGATTTCTGGCTTGGTAAAGGGGGTCATGAGACATGGCTGGTGAATGGGAATGAAACAATCCAGACCTTTTTTTCCACATGTAGGCTGACTTTTCTATAGATGCTAATGCACTAGTACACTTTGCTGTTTTTTTTTTTTTTTTTCAAATCATGAAAGTGGAAGCATCTCCAGTGTTCTGACTTTAGTGTTTGTGTATTGATGCAATATGGGCATTCCCCAATGCAGTTAAATTAGTACAACTTTTCCCCATTTCATGGGAATAAGGGGCAGGCCAAGGCTTTATAAAGAGGATGTTTACAAATTCATAATTATGTGTCAATGCAAAGTTACATGCAAAATTTCAAATGGTCATGCTATCCCCTTCCACCCCAAAAAGATGACCCTAGTCTGACCTGGGAGGTAGATATTGTACTTCCCCTTTAGCCAGACCAACTGGACTTCCCTCCCTCCACACATCCCCACTGAGCAAGCGTCACCTGCCCCTTGCCACCCCATTAAATAGGGTCAACACTAGTTTATCAAAACAACTGCCCAACAGCACATGCTGCCAGGTCAAACCATTGCAAAAACAGCCTCTTTTGCACTCTTTTCACACTACCATATATAAAATCCACTGGTGAACATGGATCAAAACTTGACCCCAACAAGCAATGGGGTCCACGTGAAAACAACATGATGGAAGAAATGAAAAACACCTACTTTGTCCAGAGGCCTCTTTAGCTGGTAATGAAACTTCTCCTTCATCTCGTCCAGCAGCTGTTTGAGTTGTTGCTCCACTGAAGTGCCCTCATGCTTGCGACCCAGCTGTAGGTAACAGGGCCACTTGGCTGAATCGAAGCCCCAGTGGCAGGTCCTCTTGTCAGGGCACTTGTGTGAGTGCATTACAAAGTTCTGTGGGGAAAAGAGCAGCTGACATTCCATACACTGGATACAGGGGGCATCTAGCTGGACGTAGAACTGGGGCACAAACAGGCCTTGGCACTTGCCCAGACACTGGTGCTCCACCTGGAAACTGGCCTCGCTCTCCTTCAGCAGGCCTTGGCCTGGCAGTTTGCTATTGGTGTCAGCCGGGAGGGCAGCACCAGGGCGGAGCAGGGCGTTGCAGAGCCTCTGGGCGTCGGTCAGGGTGATGAGGCCACAGGAAGGTGCATTGAAGGGCAGGATGCCCAGTACCTTGAGGATATGCAGCTGTTCGGCATCACAGCGGGAGCAGTAAACGTAAAGTTCGTCACACACAGCGTTGATCTGCTGCAGAGAGAAGTCTCGCAGAACTGAATTGAGTACCTGGGGCAGACAAAGGCGCTTCTCGCCCCCCACAACAAAGCAGGAGATGGACTCTCCTTCTAGGAGAGAGTGGGTAAGCTCTGTGGAGCTGTCACAGGGAACCAAGAGAGGGCCACCTCCGAGGACTGGGGGAGATGAAAGTGGAGCCATGCCATTAGGAGAGGCACACTCTTGAGCAGATTTTGCTGAGAAAGCAGCAGGACCTCCCAGGGAGCTCTGGCTGCTTAAAGTGAATTGAGCCAGAGTGTGCTTGAGCCCGGCGCTAAGATCTAATGCCTTGGAAGCTCCAATGACATGGAACTGCCTTGCCTCGATGTCCATTTCAGAGCTGGTGTGCTCCTCGCGCTCCTTCTTGACCTTTGGGGGTTTAGGGACAGTCTCCAGACTGTGGCGTTTCAAGTGCATCTCTGCCATTACCCGTTTTTTAATGGGTGCATCTTCTAGCCGTTCCCTGTAAAGCCTCTTCATGTTGCCTTTGAATGATGTCAGGTCTTTGAAAGGGGTTTTCAGACTCGTCTGGGTGCTGGCCATATTTGTTCACAGATTACTGGTCTTGTTCGGATAGAAAATGTTTGGCTATTCTTCAAACACTACACTCTTCGTTTTCTTCTCCTTTCTCTATATTAAAGGCTGCAAATCCTTTTACGCCCAGCTACATGCATGATGCAAGCATGATGCTGACAGAAAGGTCTGGCCTGTTTCCTGTGAATAACACAATGTATTTTAGGAATAAATGCATTTTAAGAAATCTTGTGAAATTTTTATTTTTTTTTTAAATGCCAGACTTTGCTTATTTAGTTGCCAAAGACAATAATTACAAAAACGTTGTAAAAAAAAATTACAATGAATCGTTGTCAAGCAACCCATGCCAACAGAATGTGCTGGTTCGATTCAACACCTGACAACATTTTCATCTCATTAAGATAATCTCATTTGAGATCGGTATTGATCTAAACCCAGTTTCTTGGTGGTTTAAAGCGCAGCCGTACTCCATTGACAGCATGTCGAATCCATCAACACCGCTAAACGAATTAACAGACTAACAACCACAATCAGTCAAAACTAACATATTTATTTCACTATATAAGAGACGACTAATCATTCGTTAATCCTGCCTAACCACTGCAGACTTCAAATAAGATGTATGCAATATCTATATACTATAACCACATATGACAATGATCAAATCAACACACTACCTAGTACCTATAGAGGAAACACTGACTGAATATTTTGATCGCAGATCAAAAGACTGACATAGACTGAAACGGAATTTCCGAACACGAATATGAAGGCAAAATTAGCGCGTGACATTATGGTTTCGAGTTAGAAAATGGCATGGGAAAACGCGCTTGGTACTTCGTTAGTCACACCAAGCGTCTCTATTTCCCCGAAATTCAAATGCAATTCAGCCGAAATTAACACGGAACCTAAATAAAATCTCCTAGAAATAAAACGTCGTTTTTGTGCGGTCTGCTTTACGGCCTAGACTGACCCTGACCGCAGATGTTGTTTCGTTTCCTTGTAAAATCTTCTGACAAAATGCTGTCTATTTTTGCCCCAGAGAGACAGTGTCACTCTTTTACACCCGCAAGGACACCGCAGCTCTGTCCCCGCCTCTATTCGTCTCTCCCCTCAATTCCTTCGTCAAAAGCTGCGCTAAGGGCTCGCGGTGCGACCAGGAGACCCCACAATATCACCACATAAATGATGGCCAACCTTCACTTATGCCAACCTGGGATATTAAAGCCCAACCATGTGAAATGAGCTTCAAAGCTTACATATCTATAACTATAAATGATAGCTAGTCAAGAGAATGACACCTCCCAAAAAAACGTTAAATAGGTATATCATCAAATGCACCTTTTTATTTGAAATATGAAACATTTGAGACATAATGATGAGCTGTCCTTTGGTCGATGATTTGTTAAATCATCAGCCTGAGCTCTCACCGCGACGATACGTCTCCTATCTATGAATGTGGGCATTTTCAAACACTCGCTACCTGCATATTTTAAATGGCACATCAAAACAAATATATCAAACAGCCATACGTTACATCTGTTCATTAACAGCACCTACTCCTAATTCTATATCTAAAAAAATGTCTCGTACAGTCAGCGTTAGCAGAGAGGCTAGCAGCGCCCGGGTGAAAATGTAAACCCTTTAGCACGCGCTAACCGAGCTAACGCTACAAATCCTTTTTCGAGCCAGAATTACAACCTCACATACCCACTAAAATAACCACTTCAAGTATTTTTGACGTGACTTGCCTCAGGATGATCGCTCCGGATCCGCTGTCTCTCTCTCTCTCTCTCCCTCGGTCTGTCTGACCATCAACCACACGCTCACAGACTGAAACCCTTCAGACAGCGCGAGCGTCACTGCGAGAGAGCGCACGAGCAGAGAGGATGTCACGCAGGCGTGTCTGTCTGTCTGTCTGTCTGTCGTCCTCTCCAGTGATTAGATGAAGTTCACTTCAGATATAAAGGGAGAACGTTTTGTATGTTCAGCGTTTATAATGTGCCATCTGTGATTAAACGACAAATTGTGCCACTGGCGCTGCGTGCCGCAGTCAAGGGATTTCATTTGCTTTTTTAGGTTAAGCTACATGTGACGAATGGATTGAAGTTTTATTAAATATTGGTTTTCGAAATAAGGGAGTTTCGTTGTCTTCGTCTAGGGTGTTTCTCTTTGGACATTTTATAAATTGGGGTCACTGTAGGATACATTTGTTGAGTATTAATCAATCTTGAAGTGTACAGAGAGGAGTGAATGCAAACTGAGAAGTCATTAAAGGAATAATCCGGGTTAAAAAAAAAGTTAAATTCAATGGACAGCATTTGTGGAATTATATAAATTACCACAATAATTAATTTCGACTTTTTCCTTCTTTTCTTAATAAAAATAAGAAGCAAAAATCTGGGTTACTTACAATGGAAGTAAATGGGGCCAATCCGTGAACGTTTAAATACTCACTGTTTCAAAAGAATATCCACAAGATGTAAACAATATGCTCTGTGTGAAAAAATGTAAAGTTATATCCAATTTTATAACTTTGTTGCCATGACGATGGAACACGTAAAGCGCCCACAAAATGACGATTTGTGCAACTTCAAAGCTTCAAAGTTTTAACAAAAGAATTAATGTAAGTGCTTTTATAAAATTATAAGCTTCACATTTCTGACTTTAAACCCTCCAAAAATTTGCCCCATTCACTTCCATTGTACATGCCTCACCTCAACTTATTTTTTATTTTTTTAAAGAAAAGGAGATATAAGTATATTATATATATATATATATATATATATATATATATATATATATATATATATATATATATATATATATATATATATATATATATTGTGATAATTAACATTATGCCACACATGCTGATAATTGAGCCTAACTTTTCCTTTAAAGGTACTTCCATGAACAAATATATGGGGTTCCCAAAAATGGAAACTTACAAAGATTTTTAAAAGTAGTCCTGGAAAAGACATGGATGTTAGTTAAATATTTTAAAACTCCAAGAAATACATCAATCAAAATGTTTGGGAACCCAGTAATACACTTATACTGTCATGTAGTTTGATGAATAATGAAGGGCTATGTGAGCAGATGTCTGTAAAATGAGATGTTTGAGTAATGACACAGACTGTGTGAAATCAGTTCAATGAAATTCCTTAAATCTTACCAATCGAATGCCATGTTTTTGTGTATGCATGAGCAATGCCTTGCCAAAGACATAACAAAAACATTCAGAGCAAAAGTCTGAGGCACATGAAAGTCACAAAGTATTGTGGAGCAAAGGTTACGTCAACAGGTTTTTCATCTTTAAAACCAATACACGAGCACATTAAAAGAAAATATTCGGATATGATGTTTGAATTGACCTAATTATAAACCACCCTGAAATGTTAATAGACATTCATTTGAGCAATGCTTGCACAAATGGTGTGGGTTCTTTTTCTAAGGACATTAAGTAATAGCACTAGAACAAATCTGTGGCTGAGTAATAGCCTGGAGCCCATCCAGCAGCTTGCTCAGTCCATGGGGTTTCCACCATCCAATGAGCTTCTTTATTTCAATAAACCCATGATGGGGTTCTGGGATCACCTTTGGTTCAATATCCTTCACTGTGTGAGCCATTTGTTAGGTGTCATTTAAATGTTAAATGCGAGAGGCAGAGCAGGCCTGCCCAGCCCATTCACAAACACCAACTGCATTAACACTTTTAAAGGCTTCTCCACCACACTGACCCAGGTCATGTTCAGGCAAGACAGGCTGGTGAAGATTTGAATAGTTTTGATGTGCTTAGAGGTGTTGTGTTTTTGTTTAGACTGAGTGCTCCCACAAAAGAGCAAGGATGGTCACTGGTTCTAACCCCACAGCCACCAGCATTGTGTCCTTTAAATCCAGGTTGTTCCAGGGGGATTGTCCCTGTAATAATTGCACTGTAAGTCGCTTTGGATAAAAGCGTCTGCCAAATGCATAAATGTAAATGTAAATGCTCTTGGAAAGAAAAATCTAATTTTTTTTTAGAGAATATCACAGAATAGTGTTTTGCATTTGTCAAAAAAGAACAAAAGTTTGAGATGATATCAGGTTTTTTAATTTTAGTGGTGTTTTTCAGTGGAATGCAATTATCATGAAACCTGTCAAGACAATGTCCTGTTCCGAGTATACTTCAAAATCAAAAGAAGCAAATGAGTAATTGCATTTCAGGACCATTATTTGGATTTATTTCAAGGCTGTGACTTACACTTCCCACCCAACATCATTACAGCAACACAAAAAAAATGGTCTTAATTATACTTTTATTACTACACTGTGAAAATATATTACAAAATTGTTTGAGTTTTTAATCATAGTACTATCTTTGTACTGTTTACAACGGCACCTTTTTGACTGTAATGCAATAAAAAATATTGTGTTACGGTAATGGGAATCATCATTGAAAACAATGGGAATAGTAAAAGTAAAACGTCTGGACACAGTGAGAACTGGGGGTAAAATATGCCCCAGTGTCCTGAAAAAAATGTCACAATGCAAAAAATCTCAATGGACCTAAATGTAGACTTCATTTTCTGTATGCAAAATATAATTTCAGATTTGTTTTGTATATATTTGGGGTTAAATATGATCAGCACATTTTCTTCACCCAGAGTTTGTTTGAGTAATTGACGTGAAATTTCAAGCATGGACAACAGTGTCCTGCAGTGTGTCATGCTACTTCATCTAAACAATTTTAAACAAAATGTCTCTACTGTAGTTCTTCTTATTATTTTGTATGCAGTTTTCATGACCATAGTAATTGAGAATACTAAATTCTTTTGAAGAATAGTACATAAGCATAGATAATAGTGTTATGATGTTATTACGCACAAATTAGTACATTAAACAGGGGCGTCGGACTGGGGGGGGTAAAGGGTACCGAGTACACAGGGCCCGAGGCAGGGGGGGCCCCTTAGAAGTCAGTTTTCTATACATACATATTTGGTACGGGGGCCCAGCAAGATGGTTTGTACCCAGGGCCCAAAATTTGGTGCTACGCCCCTGACATTAAAAATGCATTTTTTTTTATTTTTAACTTTCTTAAAAGAAACAGTGACCTACCCAGAAAACCTTAAAATATACGCTATTCCTTTTACGCATATACATTTCAACCCTCATTTTTTTTTTTTCATTAATGGACGTTATTTGTCAGTTACTTAATTTCAATTGCAATTAGTTTAATTTGCTCTACTATTACCTGCTGACTGTGATTTGATTTATACAAAATTGTTTCTATGATTCTAATGCCGCCAGTCTCTGTGAATTTTGATGTGTCGATGATCAAGCCCATTTCAGTGCTGTTTCCATCGTTCACTGCAGATAGCAAGGTCAGCAGATGTATTATGAAAGCAGGTGCACCCACACACAGTGTTCTGTGCCTGAACACTAAACACTAGCACACTGATATTTGTTTTCTCCTTTTTTCCTAGAGGGTAATAACATCATCCAGGTATTGTATAGAGTAATTTAAACTTAATATGGGTAATTACTCTCCAATAGCTGAGAGTTCATTTAAATCTTGACATAAATGTTGGAGAATGAAGGATAAATAAATGCTAAAGAAAATGGATTAAACTCCAATGAGCCACACAGTAAGTTAGGCAGCGGTCTTCATTACAGACTATAGGACTAAGCACCCTCCTAAGGGAATGACTTCAGAAAAAATCTATATAGAAATGCATCATCAGACAGCCAGACAAACGGTTATCGCCAGCAAGACAGTTACAAGTAAGGCAGACTCTTGTAATACCTGCTCTGAAAAGGAGTTTCAGGTTGTTGTTTAAACAGAAGATCAAAAGCTAACCCATCTGGCTCTCTCCTAAAGATGCATTGAGAATGGCAGATGTGTGTTGTGTAAATACAAAGAACTTTAAATTGTGGGGTTGGTGGTTAGAACACAAGTCCAGACATGCAACACACCATGTAAATCATGCCAATTAAAACAACAAAATGTAAAGGAAAATGAACAGGACATATCTGAAAGTATCTTTTTTCGCTGTTCTCCACCACTAACCAAACAAGGTTACAAATCTCTACTTTAGAGGGCAACTTGCCTTTATCTTCCATAGAGAAGAGTGTGCCCTGCTCTCTCTCTCTCGAGACAGAGGACACAGAGACAATGTCACAGAGCACTGGCCCTCATGGATTTTTACTAATGGACAAAGTCATACAAGGTGAGCCATCATGAGGTGAGGTCATCTACCATCTGGCCAAAAAGATGCAGGCATGTTGTACACGTTTATTTAAATCACAGAATGTGGACACACGTGGATTTTATGGTTTTCAATTTTTATGCTAAAATCAGATTATGTATGCATGGAGGCCACCAGAGTAAACTCCAGTACACATCATAGTATGAGGATTACATTTTTTATTTCATGTTTAGTTATATCAGTCAGAAAGGCTATTATTTGATGCAGACCATTCAAACATTAGAAAATTACAGCAATGGAAAATAACTGGATTCTTCACTGACTCTCATGACCTGGAAGTAGGGACTTTGTTTTTAGCTCAGTTTAAGTTTAGAGATTGGTATGTGACTTGTCAGATTGGTACTGACATTAGATATGAAACCAGATATGCTGCATACAACATGAACTAACTTGAGATGACAAAAGTTCACTTTCCTTTGGACCACTAGCCTAGTGACCAAAAGTGTAAGCAGTGAAGTACAAATACTTCATTACTGTGCTTCAGTTTTGAGTATTTGTACTTTCCTCAAAGATCTTTCACTTTTACTTCACTACATTTCTAAGAGAAAAAGAGGCCCTTTTTACTTTTGTGACTGACCAAAGCAAAAAATAACATGTAAACTGTATGCGGCTTGGTGATACTGATGTCCAATTCACTAGCAAATCATCAGAGTCAAATCTTTTGATCAATTTGATTATTTTGGTAAAATCGATTCGAAAGGCATTTTGTGAATCCAGTCGAGATTCTGAAACACCCAGAACACTGGACAGTGGGTGATATGTCTCCACATGGGAATCTAAAGAGAAGAGACTGTTTAATATGAGTTTTAATTAGTTTAATTTGGTTATAAAATAATTTGATATATAGTAGGGCTTAAACATTAAGAACATTGTGAAATACTGATTTAGTTTTGAGATGTTAGTTCAAGTCTACCGCCCTTCCAGGAAAACTGTTCGTATGTTGGCAAAACGTTTGTGAATTAAAACTGATTACCATTTGCATTTAACCATGGTACCATGTGTATGAATAAACAATGACAAGCTGTGCCATTTTTGATGACATTTACTTGTAATCTTCATCCTTAAGTACATTTAGTATCATTACTTTAAGACTTGTGTATTTTTCTCATGAGCTATACTATATGCTATATCCCATGGAGTCAATTTCCAAAAAGGTATTCTTTTATTTTACTTATGCACACAAACTGAATATCATAAACAGAAAGACACTGCTGATAACAACACAAAAGACTGAGTGCAGAACAAAATTATTATACTTGTTTTATTTATAACAGATGTTTCACCAAATAATAAAATATGAATAAATGTTTGTAAGAACAGTCATTAGTTTATGCGCTCCTTCTTGGGAGAAAATGAATAAACAAGTAACAAGAGAAAGTCAGGTGTGAATTTTGTCCAATGAGGACAAAAAATGAATTGCTTTCACACTTGAGATTGGAATGATAGCTTTCCTTAAATACTTTAATTAGGTGTTAACCAAAAAATAATTTATTCAAGGACTTTAAGCAAATCATTAATTTCTAACACCAGGCTGCTAACAAGCTCCTCACAGGTCAAAACCAGAGCGAACATCTGTCAAGCACGTTGATATCTGCATGGCAAAGAATCAGAGAGGGCACAGATGTGAACAAATATGTTAATTAGTGTTAAAGTATGTCATCGTTTGGTCATTAGTGTCAAATTAGTTTCATTGTAACAAAAAATTGTCCAGACATAATCTGTTTTCAAAATGCACCACCCAAAAAGCTGGGCACCATTGATGGGGCAGAAGAGTAAACACAATCCAGGGCCCCTTAGTATGCCACACATCTGATCTGACTGGTAATGCCCCAAGTGACTAAAAGAAAAAGCTTCTCTGTGATTGTACAGAGAAACAATAAGCACACGTCCATAGACGCTCAACAGAAAGCACACAAATGGAATATCATAAACAGAAAAGCTATGCTTCACAATTTACAACAGAAAGCAAGAGATAAAAGTATCTCTATGGAGACCACTGACAGGAACACGCTTTGCTTTAGTGTCTTGTTTTTGGTCGTGTTCAAACAAGCTGTTTTATTTTATGTCTGTTTTACACTCTTTCCCAACCTTGTCCTCTCTATACAGAAAACCATTCACAGTTTGTCAGTATTTACATTGTCCATTAGTGTTTCTGGGCTCCGTGCTCCATTCTCACATGTTTGACACTTAGATATTTTCAATCCCCATTAATCTTTAAACAATTCATAATATTGAAAATGTTTTATAACTCTAGATTCAAGACAATGTGCACATACTATATAGATAACAATATTCTTAAATAATAATAAAAATATGAAAACCAAGTATTACATTGTTTTTCTTCCTTAATCTTCACTTTTTGCAGAAAAGCAGGAAATCAGAAAAAAAAAAGATTATCCCATGTTTAAAAATGGCTTACTATACATGGTCAATGTTTTTCCTTTAATATGTACAAATAAAACACCATCAGTGAAGCCAGGAAATAAGGCCTGCATACCATCATAGTCATTTTCCTTGTTTGTACAGTAACCTAAAATTGACCTTCCACCTATGTTGGTCAATGCGCAAAAGCACTGTTACATTTTATAATATCAGTGCAGATTTTCAAGATACAAAAATAATCAAGAAAAAAATAGACTTAAGGACTAGTGGTTACAAATGGCAGAAAGTGAAAGCGGTTTGGCAAAGATAATGCATCAACTGGTCCCAATAAAATTACCTCAGGTTGTTTGTTTCCTGTCCTTTGACTGTTTGCGACCATGCAAAAATGAAAAAAGGCAGCCATGAGACACAAGTAACAGAGACAGACGGGGCGTTCACACACACTCTTCCGCAGACATTAGCAGAGGGTTGATGTACTCAAACCCTTCAAACTCAGACTGGTCGATCTTCTTTACAACATCACTGTGGGAGACAGAGATAATCAATCAGTCTTAACTGCTTTGAGCAGCTGAACAGCCTGGCAGATTAAAAGAGATAGTTCACCCAATGATGAAAATTCTGTAATTTTCTCAACCTCATGTTGTTCCAAACCCCTTTAATTTTCTTGCTTCCATGGAACACAAAAGGAAATGCTAGGGAGAACATTAGCCTCCGTCACCATTTACATTCTTTATGCCACACAATAAAAGATAATGGTGACTGAGGAAGTCATTCTGCTTTTTTCTCCTATCTTTGTGTTCCACAGAAGAAAGCCGGCTATACGGGTTTGGAACAACACAAGGAGGAACGAATGATAAAAGTATGATAAACTAACAATTTATTTTAGTCATTATGGCTTTCATTTCTACATTTAATTTCACTATGGAATGTAGAAATGAGGGAATCCTGTTCAAAGAACCACAGTGTATCATGAGACATTGTAAATCTGAAGATACTTCCTGGCGCATTTCATTGCGATTAAACCAGCATTACTGTGGTAAAGATCTGAAGGAGATTAATGGCGCTTCATGTCTGATTAAGAAAGCCTGGGGCATGACACATAGAGACAAACAAACATGAACAGACACTTACTCATCGTCAGGCGTGAGCTGAATGGGCTCGTTGGTGAACTGGGCATCAAAGTTATCCAGCCCAAACTCGCCAGAAATGTTGGGCTTAAAGGGTGGAACCACTTGCTTCTGCTCCATCTGAAATACAGATAACAAGAGTCAAATAACGACAATGAATGTGTCATAAAGGAGTCTCACACATGTGCTATTCTTACTAAATATTAATAGTTTATTGAATCTGGCTCGGGTTTGGAAAATAAGGCGTTGTATTTAATATGAAAACAAGAATCGGTTTAATTCTTTAAAAGACAACACTTGACCGTCGCTCTCAGCAGGGATTCAATTTTATATTTAGACAAACTGATCTTTCCTGGGCTTGTTCTTGTACTGTATTTCCTATACAAGATAACTTGCTGTAAGCCAAGGCCTGAGAGCAAGCAAAGAATTGCTCCCCCTGCAGGACGCCTTGGCACTACAGGCTGTCAGTAGAGAAAGTGTAACCTGATCTCTTTCTGTCTGTGTGCTCACCCAGAGCAAACTGTGACAAGAGGTCACTGTGTTGAGTCTCAATGACATTTAATCTGGCTTACACATGATACAGTTCACTCTCACAACCCTCTGACAATAATAAATAAATAAATCAATTAATTGACACCTTATCGCTTTAATTATAAAACTGTCCTTACAAGTGACAGTTCATTTTATCGCACAACCCTGAACCAAAACTAAATAAATGACTCTGGAATTTCTCATTTGTCTGAAATTATTTCACCAAAAAAAAAAAAAAAATGAGCCTATAAAACTACAAGAGACAGTGAATGATGATTTATAAAATAATGTAAACCTTAATGCAAATTAGAGTTATCATTTGAAACAGTTCTCACGATAAATGAATGAGTATTGAAATGTCAATTTCTCAAGGTCATTAACGGCATTAAATAGCTCTCAAGGCTCCAGTAATCCCCTGTTTAGTTTCACTACCGTCAGACTAAAGCAAATGACTTATGCTTCCTCTGCAATCTCACGCCAAAACATCCAATAAGTCATATAAAGGAAGGAGAGAGAGAGCATGACTCACAAGATCCCAGTCTACATTTCGGAAAAAAGGATGGGCCATGATGTCTGCAAAGCCTGTCTGAGGATGACATCCTAGGCGTTCCTTTGGCTCCTGCAAAAAAATTGCCACAAAGTAATATAGAAAACATAAAAAGAAAGAAGATGCCACAGTGTGAGAAGGAACAAAAAAATAGACATTGAGAAACAGAAAAGAGGAGAGAGAGTGAAAGGAAGCGAGGAAGTTTAAAAGAGAAGGATAAAGCGAGAGGGAGACAGAGAGAGAGAGAAATGGAGTGAGTGATTATCACAACATTTTAACAGGCCTGTGAGACATAACGCCATTAGCATTGATCTGTGTGGTCTGATCCCTCTTTACCTTGTTGAGGAATCCCTTGAGAACACTGGCAGCTTTAACCGAGAGTGATCTGGGAATTCTGATCTGCTTTTCCAAAATTACTGCAGGCAAAAAAAATAATTAAAATGACTTGTATTGAGTCATTGATGTATTGAGAAATAAAACAGCTTGTTGAAATGTCTATACTTTAGTCATCTACCTTGGAAAAGGTAATCCTCTGTGTTTTGGTCAGGGTTATCAGAGCTGCCGACTATGTCAAATGGTGACCTCCCAGCCATCATCTCAAACATAAGGACGCCCAGTGCCCACCAATCTACACTAAAACCTGTATAAAAAAAAACACAAAGTTGTACATCTACGTTTTTGATGCTTTGAAATGAGCAGCTTTCGACTGACACAAACAACTTTAAAAGGTAGGCACTAATAGCAATAACTGGATTTAGTGCACGCTAAGCCACATTTTTCTACAGAAGGCCTTTGTGAAGAGGATTTATGTTATGTGTGAAGCGTGCTTACCATAGTCTTCTCCTCTCAGAATCTCAGGGGCGATATAATTGGGGGTTCCACAGAAAGTGCTGGTTGTGTCTCCTGGTCTCAGTCCCTCCTACACAAGAGATGAATATTGTAACCAGAGAAAGACTCAGGCACACAATACGACCCATGTAGTTCATATAATCATACTATTTTTAATCAAATGTGAAATTTCACTATACAGGGTTCCCACACCTTGACAAATGAATTTCCCTGTTGTCCAAAGGATTTTTTTAAATAATTTATGAACAGATTGCAATCACAAACAAAATGTTCTAGCCAATGTTACATTTTAGAGATGAGCTTAAATACACAAATGTATCATTCACTAAAAAACTATATCATAATTTTCAAAACTATATGACTTTTCCTTGATTTTAAAAGATTGTATTACCTTCTATTAGAGTTTGACTGATAGTGGATATTGCCGATATGATAACTAAGGTTGTGGAAAAGACTGATAACCGATTAAAGGAATATTACAGGTTCAATACAAATTAAGCACAATTAACAGCATTTGTGGCATAATGTTGATTACCACAAAAATGTATTTCAAGTCGTCCCTCCTTGTCATTTTTGATATTAACATTTTATTGATTCGAGAAAAAAAAAACAAGATTACACAAACAGAACACACACTGAATCAACTAAAACAATTGTATATCCCTTCCCCTGAACACCCCCCCACACATCAAGTGGTCCGACACAAAATTAAACTAGATGATAGATAGATCGATCGATCGATCGATCGATAGATCGATAGATAGATAGATAGATAGATAGATAGATAGATAGATAGATAAAAAACTGACAAAAGAACAAATATATACTCAAACCAAACAAAATGTCTCTCTCCACAGCCCGTCACTTAGACAAAAAAGGACAAAAACCTGCCCCATTTCCTGTCATATGAAGCCGAATTGCCTTTTCAAAATCTGATCTCTTCCAATGACGCTACCTTGCCCAATTCGGTGCACCATTCATAAAAAGAGGGAGTGCTCGTCAATTTCCATCTCTTCAAAATTATCGGTCTCCCGATCATCACGCCGATGAGGACTCACCTCTTTACATACCCATCGGCGATTTCAATAACCGCCCCATCACCCAACACACAAAGTCTGGGACAGAACAGAACCTGAGTGACAGAACTCCTGAATCCTCAAACAAGACCAAAAGGCATGTATTAAATCTATAGGGTTGCAATGGTATGAGATTTTCACAGTATGATAACGTCTCAGAAAATATCACGGTTTCACAGTATCACAGTAGAGATGACATCTGTGAGAGACATAATCTAAAAAAAAAAAATCCAGAAATCACAATGTATGATTTTTTAACTATTTATTTGTATGATACAGCTGCAAATAAGTATTTGAACACCTGTCTATCAGCTAGAATTCTGACCCTCAAAGACCTGTTAGTCTGCCTTTAAAATGTCCAACTCCACTCCATTTATTATCCTAAATTAGATGCACCTGTTTGAGGTCGTTAGCTGCATAAAGACACCTGTCCACCCCATACAATCAGTAAGAATCCAACTACTAACATGACCAAGACCAAAGAGCTGTCCAAAGACACTAGAGACAAAATTGTACACCTCCACAAGGCTGGAAAGGGCTACGGGAAATTGCCAAGCAGCTTGGTGAAAAAAGGTCCACTGTTGGAGCAATCATTAGAAAATGGAAGAAGCTAAACATGACTGTCAATCTCCCTCGGACTGGGGCTCCATGCAAGATCTCACCTCGTGGGGTCTCAATGATCCTAAGAAAGGTGAGAAATCAGCCCAGAACCACACGGTAGGAGCTGGTCAATGACCTGAAAAGAGCTGGGACCACCGCTTCCAAGGTTACTGTTGGTAATACACTAAGACGCCATGGTTTGAAATCATGCATGGCACGGAAGGTTCCCCTGCTTAAACCAGCACATGTCAAGGCCCGTCTTAAGTTTGCCAATGACCATTTGGATGATCCAGAGGAGTCATGGGAGAAAGTCATGTGGTCAGATGAGACCAAAATAGAACTTTTTGGTCATAATTCCACTAACCGTGTTTGGAGGAAGAAGAATGATGAGTACCATCCCAAGAACACCATCCCTACTGTGAAGCATGGGGGTGGTAGCATCATGCTTTGGGGGTGTTTTTCTGCACATGGGACAGGACGACTGCACTGTATTAAGGAGAGGATGACCGGGCCATGTATTATGAGATTTTGGGGAACAACCTCCTTCCCTCAGTTAGAGCATTGAAGATGGGTCGAGGCTGGGTCTTCCAACATGACAATGACCAAGCACACAGCCAGGATAACCAAGGAGTGGCTCTGTAAGAAGCATATCAAGGTTCTGGCGTGGCCTAGCCAGTCTCCAGACCTAAACCCAATAGAGAATCTTTGGAGGGAGCTCAAACTCCGTGTTTCTCAGCAACAGCCCAGAAACCTGACTGATCTAGAGAAGATCTGTGTGGAGGAGTGGGCCAAAATCCCTCCTGCAGTGTGTGCAAACCTGGTGAAAAACTACAGGAAACGCTTAATTGCAAACAAAGGCTACTGTACCAAATATTAACATTGATTTTCTCAGGTGTTCAAATACTTATTTGCAGCTGTATCATACAAATAAATAGTTAAAAAATCATACATTGTGATTTCTGGATTTGTTTTTTAGATTATGTCTCTCACAGTGGACATGCACCTACGATGACAATTTCAGACCCCTCCATGATTTCCAAGTGGGAGAACTTGCAAAATAGCAGGGTGTTCAAATACTTATTTTCCTCACTGTATTACACAGAAGGAAAGACTCATTACCAAGGTCAGTGTGCTAGTCTTAAATAATAGTAATAATAATAATAAATTAATGTATTTATGAAAAATAAATTCCAGCTGAAACACATCTTGAAACTTTAACTAAAACTGCCACTGTTGATATAAAATGAGGTCTAATAGATTCTACCTTGAGATTATTTCAAATGAAACTGAAACATTTTGTCAAAATATAACAGTTTCTTTTACTCATGTAAAATCCTGAAACAAATTTGTAAAGGTGATGTGTGTAATTATTCCTATTTTTAACTATTTTGGTAAAGGGGCCACATCAGGCTTTAAGTAGTGCATAGGGGGCCACAATGTATTACTTTTGAGATACAATGTTCTGCATTGATTTGGTTTTTGTAACTTTTACGCCCAGAAATAGTTGTGTACTCAATTTTCTGAAGTGTATCTGTGACTAATGGGATTATTCTGCAATTGCCTAAAGTATTGTATTGCACTACAAAGATAGATACCTTTCTATCAGGCATTAAAAAACTCAATAAAGGCGGAGATTATAAATCTGCCATCTCTACTTCCATGTTAATTTATTATTATTCAGTTTTTAATAATAATAAAAAAAAAGACATTTATAGAACTTTTAATGTTTGTCGCAAAGCGGGCGAGTTTACTTTGCACAAATAAAAAATACATTTACATATTCATCTCTGGCTTGCTTTTTCTTGCATGTCAATGATTACCCCTCCGTGTGTCAATGATGCCGAGATCTACTTTTATATTTAATTTAATCCCTGAGAAGGTTTACCTGCAAAATTAGTAGCACCAAACATCACATGCAGCCTCAAGAATGGCTGTATAACACTTTTCCTTGAGCAGAATATTGCACTACAGATCGTTAAGTTTGTTCAAAGGAGAAAGCGAGACGTGCATGGTTGCCAGATTGCACAAAATAAGTATAACATAAATCTGCGTCTGCAGTCTTAAATAGTCTATCACTTGGGCGGCCGCCGAAATATCTTCAATGGGAAAACCATGGCATTGTTCTTTCCCTGCTGTCCATGACCCAGTCAAAATAAACCAGTTGAGAAACACTGCTTTAACTCACACACAAACTCATGTCAGACCCCCTCGCCTCGCTTCTCTCAGACATTTTCTCCGCTGCGCGTGCGTGTCGCAAGTTGACGAGTCTGACAGGCAGACAAGGACTAAAGGAGATGCTCACGTGAGATTCTCCATCTGGTTGCATTTTTTTCTCAATACCGTAGATAAGCAAATGTACATGGTATGATAACCGTAAATTTTCAAACCGTGGTATACCGTGAAACCGGTATACCGCTGCAACCCTAATTAAATCACCATCCTGCAAATGGCATCGCCAAAAGGTGTCTTTTAAACCCAGCCTACACAATCTAGAGGGGGTCCAATATAATCGATGCAAAATCTTAAATTGCATCAGACGCACCCTTGCATCTCTAGATACAGACTTGATGTTTTTTAGAATCCTAGTCCACACTCCCTACTCCAATACCAAGTCCAAATCTTTCTCCCATAAACTCAGATAAATTGAAGCTCCGTCCCTCAGACTCTGAATTAACAGGGACTAATACACTGATGCCTTATGACCTTTTCCAAAAGCAGTAATCACCACTCCCAGAGTATCTGCCACTTTAGGGGGGAGCAAAAATGTACAAAGCAGGTGGCACAGTTGTAAATACATATAAAACTGAGATCTGGGGATCCCAAAATGTTCAACCAGATTTTCAAACGATCTCAACACGCCACTCTCATATAGGTCACAGAGTGTAGTAAACTTTCAACTTGTCAACTTTCCTTGTTATTATGCAAATGTATTATTGCATGAGATATTGTCAGATTCACATTGAAATCTTTAAAAGTTTAATCTGCTGCTCTACAGGCAGTCCTGGACATCGACCATTGCTGATTTTTAGTGGGTACATAGGTTGATGTCTTCTTGTGATTGTTCTGTACAAGAGCAAACAGATAATATTACTGCCGAAGTTAGAATCATGAGGATTAACGTAAACGTTAGCATTACTAGGTTAACTGGCATAATGTTACACTGCTTATGGCTTCACTCGCTAGCTTTCGTTAGCTGTCTGAGGTAACGTTAAAAAATAAAAATCTGAAACTTACATCCCTAGTTTGTACCCTGCTTTTCAGAATGGTTAGAGCATGAAATTGTTAAAGCTACAGTAGGTAGTAGTAATTGAAAAAAAAAAAAATTAAATGAGGCCCTGTGAGAGATTAGTTAGCACAACAGACTCTAGCTCTGTGTGAAAATTGTGGGTCGGGTAGTGTCAATCAAGCTAATTTTAGCCAATCACTTTTGGTGAGGCAGGCCTTGGCTCAATTAAATGCTGGCTGGGGTGAAGAGCATCATGTAAATGGGGAAGAATTGGGGGCGCTGTTTCTCACAATTCAATTTATTTCAAAGATGCCTACTGCAGCTTTAAGAGCACAAAACTGTTTACAAGAGCACAACACTAGCCTCTTAATTTTGCTCTCAAAGTGCACCAGATGGAATATTTAACTTTAAAATGTACAAAATGTTCTTATGCGCATGCCCCCAAATCATCCTTTCTTATGCGGCTGCTAATGGTTCCAGGGCCAGTAATGGGGAAAGGGGGCAACCCTGCCGGGTGCCCCTATCCAGAGTAAAATAATCTGAAATTAATCAATTTGTTTGTACCGCCGCTACCAGGTGTTTATAAAGTAAATTAATCCATACAATAAAAGTATTCCCGAACCCGTACATTTCCAAAATCTTAAAACGATAATCCCATTCTACCGTATCAAAATGCCTTTTCGACTTCAAGTGAGATGGCAGCGACCGGAGACTGATCATTCACCACTGACCACATGATATTGATAACATTTCTAATGTTATCAGAACAGCTACGGCCCTGAATAAACCCCACCTGATCTATATGTATAAGAGGTGTCATAACATTACTTATTCGGTTAGCCACTGGACAGTAACTCTTACACATGCATGGATCTTTGTCTTTTTTTAAGAATCAGACTGATCCAGGCTTCTGTCACGGAAGCTTTCCATTCTTTAATGATTCCGTATAAACTTCTAACAAAAGTGGAACCATTTCTTTAGCATAAGATCTAAAAAATTCATCGGCAAAGCCATCAGCTTTGCCTGTGGACAACACCTTAATTACCTTGTCAAGCTCCTCCAAATTTATCTCAGAGTCAAGAGAATTTTTTTGCTCAGTCATCAATTTAGGAAGTTCTACTGGTTTCACAAAGTTTCTAACATCTTCATCAGTAGACGAAGACATGGAACTAGAGATCAAGATAGAATTCTTTAAAAGCCTTATTAATATCAATGGCCGTGGTAAATATTTTACCACCAGCAGATTTAACAGAGGGAATGATAGAAAAAGACTCTCTTTGCTTTTATATATCTAGCCAAAATCTTCCCTGCTTTGTCCCCCAACTCAAAAGTATGACTGTCTTGCCATGAATTGCCAAAACTCCACCTTCCATGACAAAATAGTGTTATATCTGTATTTCAAACGAGTCAATTCTCTGAGGCAATCAGATGACATTCAGAGCTTCAGCTCTGCCTCTGCATTTTAATATTCCCTTCCAACTCCACGAGTTCTCATGCTTTAGGTTTTTTGATGAACGAGGCATATTGTGTGATCTGGCTCCTAAGAACCACCTTAAGTGCCTCCCAAGCCACACCCACAGAGGATACTGAGGACCAGTTGGGCTCCATATAAATATTGATTTCAGCCTTTAATATTTCTTAGAATTCAGGATTTTGCAAAAGGGATACATTAAAGCGGCAACTATATGATTAATGTTCTCCATATGTGGCAACGCCTCTAAAATCACCAGGGCGTGATCTGAGACTAAGATGTTTCCAATTAACTCTTTCCCCGCCAGCATTTTTAGAAAAAGTTGCCAGCCACCGCCAGGGTTTTTGACGATTTTCGCTAAACTTTAATGGCCCGCAGAATATTTTCTTCCATGAATATATGAAGATGCTATATATCAAAATAAAGATCTGAGCCTCTGCTTTTAGGCAAAACAAACGATTTTATTTTATCTTCATTTGTTCTTTTTTTATTGCCACTTGAACAGAGGTAGGTTTTGTCAAAAACAAAATTTCGGACAAAAAGCTGAGAAAAAGGCATTTTTATCAAACAAGTGCTTTAGTATTAGTATGGTGTTCCACTTCACGTTTGAGACGATCGCAGTCTGTTTCTTTGATCAAAGAGTTGTGTACTCTTTCAAAACATGCTGTGGGTCTTCCTTACCGTATACCACCTAAAACACGGATACCCGGAAAATTCCGTGTTTGGCGGGGAAGTGTTTTTTTCATAAAACCCCGAAAATTCCGTGTTTGGCGGGGAAAGAGTTAAGCAATTAATGAAATTGGGGGGGGGATCCATTCTAGAATCAATCTTA
This sequence comes from Xyrauchen texanus, assembly GCF_025860055.1. Classification (NCBI taxonomy): domain Eukaryota; kingdom Metazoa; phylum Chordata; class Actinopteri; order Cypriniformes; family Catostomidae; genus Xyrauchen; species Xyrauchen texanus. Next base: position 14,999,534 of record NC_068281.1, on the reverse strand, counting down.
TGGACTAAAAAAAATGTATAGTCCCTACCAGATGGGTTCACAAGTCTCCAAATATCTGTAAGACCAAGATTTTTACACATCCTGTGAAGCGTCAATGTTGCTCTAGGGGGCTTACACACGTTTGCTTCCCTGTGATCAATGACGGAGTCCATCAAAAGATTAAAGTCTCCTCCCAATATTATATCATGAGGGGAGCCAGCGGCTAGCAACAACCCTTCAAGGTCGTATGAAAAAAGCCCTGATCATCATTTACATTTATGCATTTGGCAGACGCTTTTATCCAAAGCGACTTACAGTGCAATTATTACAGGGACAATCCCCCTGGAACAACCTGGAGTTAAGTGCCTTGCTCAAGGGCACAATGGTGGTGGCCGTGGGGTTCGAACCATCGACCTTCTGATTAACAGCCCTGTGCTTTAGCCACTACGCCACCACCACTCCACTTCAGCGTTAGGTACGTAAATATTAGCCAAAATCAACCGTTGCCCCTGATTTTCTGCTAAAACAATAATGACACTTCCTAAATTATCTTTAATCTGTTTGAGACATTTGAATTGTAGATGTTTATTAATCAATGTAATGGCAAATGCACTACTTTAAAAACACACACACTCTCACCTTGCACATGCCATAATCTGTGAGTTTTATGTGTCCCTCTGACTCCAGCAGCACATTGTCCAGTTTCAGGTCCCTGTAGATGATGCCGCGTTCATGGAGGTAGTTCAAGGCAAGGCTGATCTCTGCTGAGTAAAACCTGCAAGTAGTGAGAACAAGAAAAACTAATTTGTGTTTCTGTTCCTGTGGTAACATGTGCAGTGCGTGTCATTCAAAGATTCAAGCTGTTCATTAACATTGAACCATGTTACACACTTGATACACACACCATTACTCATACCTGGCATGCTCTTCCGGAATTTTTCTCTGTCGCTGCATATGGAACATTAGATCACCTCCATTCACATACTCGATTACGAAGAATAGCCTGTGAAAAAAAGATAAATCAACCCTTACCATAAATACCCAAGATTTCACACTGTTATTCCTCATCATATAGGCTTTGTTCACGCTACACACAAATCTGATTTGGTTTTCTGATATATAGGATTGACTGTCTGTTCGGTTTGTTCAGAAAGTGCAGTCAATTTCCAGTGAATTAACAATAGTTGCTTTAGCAATGAATCAAGCATCAGCACAATGCAAAAAGACTTCCTCACACATAAACAGAGTAGCTGTCATTGTGGAAATAGAGGATTTATTCAAAATAAATCTATAATGAAAACTTTTTTAACTTGAAAAAAATCACTTCCTGCCAGCAGTCGACGCATTAGAGATGTAAGCGTATGTACGTTCGTGCGAGAAGTCAGAAGCACGTGCTTTGTAGACAACAGAGGAACGAACGTCAAGCAAGTGCACTGGGCGGAAGCAACAATTTAAAGTTAAATTATCGATTTGTTTCTCATACCAACCAATCGATTTGCTAAGACATTCATTGATTGAATGGAGTTGTGTGGATTGCATTTATGCTGCATGAATATGTCTTTTGGACTGTCAAACAGCCAGCAGTCTGATGGCAACCATTTACATGCATTGTATGGACAAACTGAGCTTAAATCTGCTTATAAAAATCTTAACTTTGGTTCTGCTGAAGAAGGAAATTCATACACATCTGGGATGGCTTAAAGGTAAGTAAATCATGAGAATTTTCATTTTTAGTTGAATTAATCCTTTGAGTACTATTTGATATGAGGTCATATGACGTTTTACATGTTTCTAAAAGAGAAGTACGGACAAACCTGCTCTCAGTCTGGAAGCAGGAGTGAAGTCCCACAAGGAAGGGATGGTTGGAGGCCTGTTCAAACACATGCTTTTCTGTTTGGACCCAGTCAATATCCTGGAAAACATGATGGAGAAGAACAAACAAAACACACACAAAAAAAAATCAATCCCACGTTGAAAAACAGAGCATCTTTTCTCTAAGTAGGGGAAAAATTTGGAAGGACACTCAGGACTGTATTGAGTAGAGGTTCCTCACAAGGCTGAAAACTGATAGAGGTTTTGAGGATGGGGGCACTGAGGAGCAGTGTCTGGATGTGAGGAGACTCACAATGGACAGATACCGAGAGAAAAACAAGGACCTTTTATTGACAGACTGATAAAAATACCTCTGACCGTGAGACTCAATTAAAGAAGCACTGCAGGACTGTAGAGCGCAGCTGCCATTATTGACCATCGGCAGCTGCTGTCAATTCATCACACCATACATCAGTGCCTCTAATCAACGTTAAATGCCCACTTCATCAACATCTAGTCATTTGTGTGTGTGCGTGTGTGTGTGAACTTCAACATATCCCGGAAAAATTTAAGTCCTTAGGCAACGCTATGCTTGTTTTATTTTGTAAAGTCAAGTCTAAAATAACTCAAATTATTGAGTAATTAAATGTCAAGCCCAGATTTAGTGTTAGGAGACACACTTCTATTTGTAAAGGGTTGTAACTGATGCTGATAATAGATAGACACTAGGCCTTATTTATGAATCATGAGCAGAACAAGCATGAATCAATTAGTTCGTATTTTATCCCACTGAATTCAATGTGTCAATATATGTTACAATGCTTTTACGTATGGCTTACACATAAAAGTTCTGCTTGTGTTTCATGACTAAGCCCACTGAATTTAAAGGCTTTGTGCAACACAAAACATGAAATATCACCTCGTCATCATTCACTAGCTCCTTCTTCACCACCTTCATGGCATAGATGCGTTCTGTCTTTTTCAGACGCACCAGCAGCACCTTTGCATAGCTGCCTCGGCCAATCACCCTCAGCAGGTCAAAGTCCGATAGACCCAAACTGGACACAGCCTTCCCTGATACCCGACTGCCCACAGCCTGAGGCATGGACAAAAGAGAGTATTAAACCACAGGCACTTAGTTTGATACATCACATATTTCCATCCGAGAACATTTCAACTTATTTTAGCTAAACTAATAGTCACATATAGGGGAGGTGTCACAAGAGCTATATGGTAAATGGTCTGCACTTACATAGTGCCTTTTTAACCTTAAAGGTATTCAATGCGCTTTACACTGTGACACATTCACCCATTCATATACACATTTATACACCAATGGCGGCAGAGCAGCCATGCAAGGCACTAGTCAAAAGCCAAATAACAAAAAGTGATTTCTCCAGCAGTGGTTTCATATTTTGGTTTGAAACTAGTTCAAATGCTCTTAAATTAGATATACATTTGTGAATTCCCTCCTCCGAACTAAAATTCCAATATCACTTTTTGCTTTATAAAATGGATTGTTCCAGTCCTGAGTGCTGATTAGTCAACAGCCATGCTTTATTCATGATTAAGCACAGTTCTGACTTCCTCATGAAACTTCTGTTTGTATCACTCTGCAGCACACATAGCTGACAGTTTCACCCATTCTTATTGCCTAGAAACATTATGTTCACTGTTTAGGGACAGTATTTTCTGGTGGAAGGATGGAATTTAATGCTAAACTTTTTTATGAACTTTTGTGTCCTTAATATTTGTATCATTTTGTGACCGTTTTATAAAAGCAATAAGTCAGCTGAGGCTATGCCATTTTGTGAATATAGTAAATTCCTGTAAATGACAATATAGGTTGGTACAATTTTTTTGAACATTTTGCACACTTCCTTATACATGTTTGCTGTTTAATTAATTGTTTTGTAGTTTATAACTGTTTACCGCTTAAATTTAGCAGAAAAGCCTATAATAGGCTCCATTGAACAACTTACCCTATATTGTAACACAACATACTATGCTGTTCGATCAACCGGTGTTCAATGTGCAACGCTGGAGTCAAAAAATGTATTTTCTGGTACAACGTTAAGATTTGTGCCTATACAGAAATTAACTTTGAAAAATAAAGTATTCACTGGTGTAAAATGTGTGACATCATAGGTCTCACTTATAAAAATTTTCACTCTCTTATTTCTGATTTACATCTCTTGATGACATTCTCCTTTCCTGTCCTTTCCTATCATCTCCTTTTCCTTGCGCAGTAGGATTTTCCATGATTACAACAGAGTCCTCAGAACCAGAGTAGCACAGGCCCTTAATCAGATGCTAATGACCCTGATAGAAGGTTACTTTATTAGCTCCACTAAAGGAAATCAATACAGCCAGAATGAGCCTACTTGTGTCCACCCCCGTCCCTTACCCCTAGTGACAACTCTGGCCTGATTATCTGTCTGAGAGTGGCTTGCCGTAAGCTCACATAATCACACAAAGTTCATAATGAGCGTCTTACCTCATGCTCCTCTCCCTCATGATCGATGTTTTCTGTTGAGTGTTTTTTGACGAGAACTGGAAAACATCAAAAGAAAAAAAGGAAGTCATTTTATCACTGGCCTGTGGACATTATTCATTGATATTCTGATTCTGAACACAGGCCCCTAAACCAAACCACGCACCTTGATGAATAAAACACTTTGACAAAAACAGGGGGATTGAAATTTATCTGACCAGCACTGTGACTAAAGCCGTGAGCTTATTCACGTCATTAATACCAACAAACAAGCCTAATCTTGTGAGAAGACTCACGCCTGCAGACTGCTAATGCATCAATCTGTTTCACTGCAAGCACACAGCTAATTACTAAGAGGAAACATAGTTTTAACCCAGCCAGTCATTTAAAACCACTCAAGATGAAGATCGATGAAATCAATGAGCCACCATCAATCTCAGTGGATCAATTCAGCATCATAAAGAGTGCAATGAGCCAGATGAGCATTGTTTAACACCACTGTGTAATGTATAGTTTAGTTAGTGAGGCTGTTAACAAAACACAGGCTAAGTTTATCTGCCTGATGTCTGATTCTTGCAACTGGTATGTCTGTGGGCAGAATGTTATTTGTAGTCATGGGAACTTTTAATTCTAGGCTCGGAGAACTGCACATGACAACACTTAGAATTAAATACAGTATTTATGTTTTGAGAAAAATGACAAACTGAATGCTGAAATATCCATATTTATGGTCAAAATTTGATCAGGGCAGAAGATGTTATTTATTCCAAGGCTAAATAATTTAATCTCAAATGTAGAAAAACAAAATATTCTTCCCTGAAAATTTACTTTCAATTCAGCTCAGTTAAATTCATTCTGATTACATTCAACTGAAAATCTCAATAGGAAATTATTTTCTAAAATGTATTTTATACCAGGATTAGCCTGGTAATTAATCCAAGAAGAAAGTAAATACTTAATAAATAGGCAAGATATATAAACATTATGACAAGTACATGTGTAGAGTTTGACATACATAGAGGAGAGCCTAGTGTACCTTGATCATTGTGCTCTGATGGAGTGGACCCTGTATCAATTCTTCCAATCATTGGGTCCTAGAAGAATATTTAAAGGTCACATAAAGTCTCTTGATATCATATGTATGGGTAAATCAAGAGTGTGTACTGCAGGCCTGAAGTGGAACACAGAATCTGCTGCAACAGATTTATTCTGTGTTTGAACTAACCTGTATTACCTGTCTCCCACACTCCATTGTGGCCAATTTATGGCACTTCTTATGTACCAGCAGTTTACAGTTTATGCACTTGTATCCCTGCCTGCCAAGGCCCCAGATACGATCTGTGCAGATGGCACAATGAGCGCGCTGTGCAGAAATCAGAAATATTAATCCCATATCAAACACAACAGAGGTCTGCAGTGTCAGAACATTCTAAACCTAAACAATATACAGCATATCATTTCAAGTTCTTAAATGTAATAAATTCACTTACATTAGTTCTCAATCTGAATAATTAAGACAAGACTGAAAATATATTCCCATAAAATTGAACTAATTTGAGTCATTTTGTATGCCATAATATGTACAACTAGGCCTAGAATAGAATATTCAGAACTACATCAGATGTTACTGAAGGCAATGGCATTTTTCGCTTCCATATTTAGAATTTTGGGGTTATTTTTGTCACTCTTGGTGCCATTTTTGCTCTGCCCTTAATTTCTGACTCTGGAGGTCTATGCATATAATCCAGGCAAACTCTTTTCTGTGTAACTTGCATACCCTGTTAAAACGTTTGGCCTGAAATGCATGTCCGTTGGCATAGTAGAGTTTCCTCCAGCGTCGAGCTCCACGACGGTATATGGATTCTGTATGAGAGAAAATTTTTTAGGGCAGTTACACTCACCTTTTATCAGTTATGATAAAACCCATCATAATAAGACAAAAAGTCATTGTAAAGTGTTTTTTAGCACTTTAAAATCCATTCTTATAAGACAACAAAATGCTCTGCATTCTTTAGGGCACATGACAAAACACAAACATTATCATTTAAATGACCTTATTAGAATTATATCACAAGATGTACATACTGTCTTCTCCAGGACAGGGCATACCAGGTTTCTCAGGAACACAAGGAAACACTGTAGAAAGAGAGTGTGATTGTGAAAAAGCTGTCCGCACAGCACTACACTGACATACAGCCCCAGAGTGACCTCTCTGTGAACTCTCCTCATCTGACAGAGTATAAGGACCATGTGGTCAAGAGACAGAGTATATCCAGGGTAGACATGCAAGGTCAGCTGGTGTGGAGAGGGGGTACTGACGGAGAGTCAGTTGAGAGTTTTTTTTTTTTTTTCTCAGTAAGCCCTGGTGACCAGACGTCTCCTTAGCAGAAATAATTTACTTACCCAGCAGGCAGAACAATGTATCTGTCAATGAGTGTGGTAAAACTCTCCCTGACTCCCATCTTTCCTGTCCACTAATGATCTAAGGACCTATATGATGCAGTGTTATAAATAAATAACTACAGCTGAAAGCATTATCAATTCATCAAAAACATTTATGTGGAAATAGACAGTTTTGTGGGCACAGATTCTTAGTGGGACTTGACACAAGTCATGCTTAAAAGGGCATGGGTGTTGCAACCCCAAGGCTTTATCTGTCTAAATTCCTTCAAGAATTTGGGGAACAACACTTGCGCCACGAAAGCGTATTAGATCATATCCACTACAGCCCACTCACCAACATCAAAAGCCAAATCCCAGCCTACCGTGAATAATGAGCTCCGAGTCTTTGTTGAGTTCGTAGAGACGCAAGGCCTCCTCCAGCTCCAGCTGAGAAGAAACTGTGCATGGATCCCCTGAAATGACAAGCGGTGAATATTCACTAGAGAACACTACCAAAGATGTCAGCATAGGCAGCCAAAACTTGTCAGCATAAGCAGCCATGACTGATACTTCAAAGAGAAACAGGGAGAGTGATGGAGAACTTAAAGGGATGGTATTCCCAAAAATTTAAATTCAGTCAATTACCCACTCTCTTGTTGTTCCAAATCCGTATGACACAAAAAGAGATGTTATGCAGAAGCTTAACACCAGTCACCATTCACTTTTATTGTATGGAAAAAAAATGGTGACAGAGGCTGTCAGTCCCTTATATTCTGCCTAGCATCTCCTTTAGTGGAAAAAAAGAAAGTCATACAGGTTTAATACACCATGAGACATAATGACGAGTAAATCATTGATTCTTGTGATAAGGGACAAAACAGGTTTAAAAATGGCAATGGCAGCGATTCAGCTGACCATGACATTGCCTGATTTATTCAGGATTATAAAAAAAGTTGATGCAAAGTAAAGAAACAACTTTGACATATTTTTTATGGAAAATATTATTTAAAGTTTACTCTATGTATTGTTTGATATCTAACAGATCCCTCCCTACCTTGCATTTGATAATTATATTTATGAATTTGTTGCATTTTTAAACACTTTGTTTAGCAGTTCAACATTGTGACCTCATGCTGAGGACAGTTTTAGTTACATGTGCTTCCAAGTAAAGAGCATGCATTTAAAAAATATATATAAGTAATGAATGCCCTGAGTATACACATTTCCTTTAGACTGAACTTATTCAGTATTTTTATTATTATTAATTTCTTGATTTTTAATATAAAAGGAAGACTTTTTTTTATGTAGGACATCTCAAGAATCAGTGAAATAATTAGTAAACGATAACACAATATTCAACTATCCCTTTAAGGAGCTCTAAAAAAAAGAGACCAGGAATATCAAATGCTAGTTCTTTTGCTATGAGTATACTGAAGTTAGAGCATGAAACAAAAATCTCCTCTTTTCGCCATCCCCAATAAACTAGTAAGAGTTTGTCCTTTTAGTAGTTGACGTTAGTCCTGTTGTCATCTAAAGAGTGGTCCTTGGCACAGACTGTTTCCACTTGTGTTGACACACAGCCCTCTATTCGACATCACAGCAGAGGGGCATCAGTGCCAGTGTCTTGCGCAAGCAGAAGGGATTAACCTCTTGCCATGACTGTCCCCTCAGATCAGCTATGCTAATGAACTCTAGGCTCCGCAAGGAATGGCAAAGATTTTGATATTTAAATGAACATTCCTCCATCTCCCATCTCACATGACTAATGCATCAATTAATCATAGCACATAGTCAATCTTTCCAGCATAAAATCTCCTCCCTGCTGTGCACTGCATTCCGAGTCACTTTCTTCCTCATTCAAAATCCACTCATTCTATTTCTGTCATTCGAGTGCAGAGACATTTTGAGGTTCAAATGCATTCTGCCAAAAGCATGTTCATTTGTAATATATAAATCACTGATGCAAATGAAGCAGACATTTCAGCGGAAAGGTTGGGGTTTCAGCTTGTTGCTACGGTGACAATTAGAGGAACAAAATCTTAAAGACCAAGAAACAGAAAGACAAACCTTCTTCATCAATCCACTTCATGGTGAAGAGCTGGTCGTTGTCCATGGAGCACATGTCCCGCAGCTCACAGCACAGTCCCTCATAGGATATGGAGGGTTCGAAGTGTGTGATCATGATGTCCCTAAAATAGAACAAGCAATCATTTTTGGACAGTTATCAGTGGTTATTGATGAAATATTATTAGTAGTAGATTTTAGAGGGGAAAATTCACAGATTACCGATATGGTGGCCGATATAATTTTTTAGCTGGAATGAAAACAGACCTTTTCTATGTGGATTGTGCACCGATTTTGCACCAATACGACTATGAAAAAGTACTCAGAAGACTGCTTTCCTAAATATTTTTATCAAATAATATTTGACATTATTATTATTCATTGTCAACAAATTCTAGAAATGAACACTGAGAAAATAAAGAATAAATAAAAATACAATAAATATCTAAAAAAAAATCAGTACTGTATGTTCAGTATCAGTCAGTTGCTGATCATTTAAATAAAGCATAAATAAAAATACAATAGAAAGCTAAATAAACATCAGTACTGTATGTTTAGTATCAGTCAATGGCTGGCCATTAAAATAAAATAAAAATTCAAATTAAATAAATAGCTAAATAAACATCGGTAGTACCGTTTAGTATCAGTCAAATGCTAACTATTTTAATACTGCCAATCAATTAGGGGCAGGTTTTAAAACAAGAAGCATTTACACCTGCCGAGTCAAGAAATAAACACCGCTGTTTGAGTGGTGTTACACCGTATTCTGCTATACAAGTTAAGAATTTACTTTCAAGCATTGCGTGTCAACAACTAGTTAACAACATAGCGTGAAATCAACACTTAACCGACACAATCCACCACCGCACCATTGTCTGCTGAGCTGCGGCCTCGGCCGTGAGGGAGGCAAAGCAGTGGGTGTGGGAAAAGTTCGGAGAAGCCATGGAGAAGGACTTTCGGTCCACACCAAAGTGCTTCTGGAAAACCGTCCGCCACCTTAGGAGGGGGAAACGGGGAACCATCCAAGCTGTATACAGTAAAGATGGGATGCTGTTGACCTCAACCGAGGAGGTTATTGGGCGGTGGAAGGAACACTTTGAAGAACTCCTAAATCCCAACACGCCCTCTATGCTAGAGGCAGAGCCGGAGACTGATGGGGGATCAGATTCTATTTCCCTGGGGGAGGTCACTGAGGTAGTCAAACAACTCCGCAGTGGCAAAGCCCAGGGGATTGATGAGATCCGACCAGAAATGCTGAAAGTTTTGGATGTGGAGGGGGTGTCATGGATCACATGCTTCTTCAACATGCAAAGGAGTGGCAGAACAGGGTGGTGGTTTCCCTCTTCAAAAAGGGGGATCAGAGAGTGTGTGCCAACTACAGGGGTATCACACTTCTCAGCCTCCCTGGTAAAGTTTACTCCAAGGTGCTGGAGAGGAGGGTTCGGCCAATTGTCGAACCTCGGATTGAAGAGGAACAATGCGGTTTTCGTCCTGGCCGTGGAACGACGGACCAGATCTTTACTCTCGCAAGGATCCTGGAGGGGGCCTGGGAGTATGCCTATCCGGTCTACATGTGTTTTGTGGATCTAGAGAAGGCGTATGACCGGGTCCCCGGGGAGAGACTGTGGAGGTGCTGCGGGAGTACGGGGTGGGGGGGTCCCTTCTTAGGGTGATCCAATCCCTGTACGTCCAAAGCGAGAGCTGTGTCCGGGTCCTCGGCACGAAGTCGAGTTCATTCCATGTGGGGGTTGGTCTCCGCCAAGGCTGCGCTTTGTCACCAATCCTGTTTGTGATATTCATGGACATGATATCGAGGCGTAGTCGGGGTGGGGAAGGTGTGCGGTTCAGTGGGCTGGGGATCTCATCGCTGCTTTTTGCAGATGATGTTGTCTTCAAGTCATCATCGGTCCGTGACCTTCAGCTCTCACTGGATCGCTTGGCAGTCGAGTGTGAAGCGGCTGGGATGAGGATTAGCACCTCTAAATCTGAGGCACATCTGAGTGCGTACTCCAGGTAGGGAAGGAGGTATTGCCCCAAGTGAAGGAGTTCAAGTACCTCAGGGTCTTGTTCACGAGTGAGGGGGACAATGGAGCGGGAGGTTGGCCGGAGAATCGGGGCAGCGGGGGCGGTATTGCACTCGCTCTATCGCACCGATTTCACGAAAAGAGAGCTGAGCCGGAAGGCAAAGCTCTCGATCTACCGGCCAATTTTTGTTCCTACCCTCACCTATGGTCATGAAGGCTGGGTCATGACCGAAAGAACTAGGTCGCGAGTACAAGCGGCCGAAATGGGCTTCCTCAGAAGGGTGGCAGGCTTCTCCCTTAGAGATAGGGTGAGGAGCTCAGTTATCCGTGAGGAGCTCGGAGTAGAGCCAGTGCTCCTTTGCGTCGAAAGGAGTCAGTTGAGGTGGTTTGGGCATCTGGTAAGGATGCCCCCTGGCCGCTTCCCTAGGGAGGTGTTTCAGTCACGTCCAGCTGAGAGGAGGCCTCGGGGAAGACCCAGGATTAGGTGGAGAGATTACATCTCCACACTGGCCTGGGAACGCCTCGGGTCCCCCAGTCAGAGCTGGTTAATGTGGCTCGGGATAGGGAAGTTTGGGGCCCCCTGCTGGAGCAGCTGCCCCCGCGACCCGACTTTTGATAAGCAGTTGAAGATGATGGATATTGAAAAGGGAAAATTATAATTTTTTATTAACTTTCCAATATGTATTTCACAAACTAAACTCAGCAAAAAAGTAAACATATTTTAAAGATAATTTTGTACAAATCCAAATAACTTTACAGATTTTTATTGTAAAGGTTTTAAACAAAGTTTTCCATGCTTGTTCAATGAACCATAAACAATTAATGAACATGCACCTGTGGAACGGTCATTAAGACACTAACAGTTTACTGATGGTAGGCAATTAAGGTCACAGTTATAAAAACTTAGGACACTAAAGAGACCTTCCTACTGACTATGAAAAACACCCAAAGAAAGATGCCCAGAGTGGGGTAACATCTCGCAGCAAGAACTGGCAAATCTGGTGCAGTCCATGAGGAGATTCACTGCAATACTTAATGCAGCTGGTGGCCACACCAGATACTGACTGTTACTTACTTGTTCAGTTTATGTCTTAGTTGTTGAATCTTTTTATGTTCATACAAATATTTACACATTAATTTTGATGAAAATAAAAGCAGTTGAAAGTGATAGGATGTTGCTTTTTTGAGTTTATATTTTCAGAAAAAAAAGTTTTCATATCTGCGCATATTGGTAAACATATACGCCGATACAATATATCCGTCAAAGGCTAATAGCGCCAGGCACTAATCAGAGACACTGTTTACACCTGATATTAAGATGCGTTTCGGGAAATACGATCACATGTGTTCAGTGCTAAATAAAGGTCTAAAATGTGATCAAACCACAAAAACCTAATGTGGTCAAAAACTAATGTGATCTCATCGCATTTGAGGTGTAATAAATCTGTCCTTATGCGTCCCAGACAGCAGTGAAGGATAACCCCTCAACAGTCAGTCAACCGTTGCGCTAAAACAACATTACCTAAAAACATTTATGCAGAGCTACGTTCCCACCAGAAGCCTGCGGTCGGCTAAGGAACGTCGCCTTGTCGTACCAAAACAAAGAGGCACCAAAACACTTACCCGGACTTTCAGTTTCATCATACCACGGTGGTGGAATGACCTTCCCAACTCAATCCGGGAAGCTAACTCACTCTCTATCTTCAAAAAACGGCTAAAAACACATCTTTTCCAAAAGCACTTAACCGGTCACTAAAAAAAAAAAAAAAAAAATTATTTACATTTCTTGTTGCACTTAAATCTGTTTGGTGTACTATTCTGATGATAGTGAAACTTTGTAATATGGCACTTTTTGTACCACTGTTTCCCTAAGATGATTCGCTGATGTTCTTCCTCTTTTGTAAGTCGCTTTGGATAAAAGCGTCTGCCAAATGAATAAATGTAAATGTAAATGTAAACAACAGTTTAAGCTTCACCGGTTTAAGCAGCTTTAAAAAGAAATCACCATCTGATCCAGTTTTTTTTTAAAGTGGATACAAACAAGAACTTCACAGATATTCTTCAGTGTCTGATATCAATATGCAGGTCAATATGAGAAGCACGAACATCTGAATCCCCTTCAATACAGGTAATCTGTTAAAAATAACTTTTTTCTGCTAGAAATGTTGCATTTGTGCTTTGATTAAATTTCAGATGTATCTGGGAGAAACAGTGCTCCATTTTTGCCCTTTCTTTGTCTTTTCTGACTCTGTTGTGCTTTAATGTCATGCAGTAACACACTGACATAGTGATTGATGTATGTCGTCATGATATCAGAGAGTCTCTCCTCCAAATCCGATCACAAGTGGTCACAGGAGACCATTTACAGGACCAGGTGTAAACAGCGATGTGTTTCACATGATCACGTGATCGGATTACCCATGACGCAGTCAAAGCTCTGCAGTGAAGAGGCCTGTACACAAATCATAAATGTGAGGAGATGCACAGTGCCTCTCCGTTGGTAATGATGGAAATCTAAATTGACTCATAATGTCATTTTCCTCTTTTTAGAAACAAAAGAGGAAAGCAGCGCAGCAGGGAGTATCATAAAAATCAATTCTAGGAAGCAGAGTTAGATTATTTGCACATTCCCTTTGTGGGAGGCACCTAAGCAGACCTGCTTCTTTCCATCGGTTTTCTAGTGTTTTCACACTGTTTTGGTTAGATATTGACAGCAGGGGTCTTCTTCCTGTTTGTGAACAGGCACACTGACCCACACATGCCTTTGGGTGACCCATCACATCCACTGTACTGAAAACACAGTGAGATGTGGTAAAATGCGTGTTTATATAGCACATGTTTACAAAATATATAAATATATACATTTAAAAAAGTGCAGATGGATTCAAATGTTTCTGGATCATCCTTGTTGTTCCTGAAACAACATTTCAATATACCAATTAGATTTTAGGGTTTGGGTCTTCTTGAACAATATTCTTTAAAAATAAATCTTATCAATTTCCTCTGATATTAGAACAAGAGTTAGGGGTTTTGTCTATTAATTATTGTTTAAATGGAAAGATGATCAAAGACCAACAAAACATCTTAACCCAGGAACATGTCCTACTACTTGGTTAAATCACTTTGTGAAGTAGCTCTGTGTCAGTTAACCAACACTTTAGCTACAGAGTGGAGCATAAAATAAACTTCCTCTCATTATTACTGCCTCTTTCAAACGATATCAAATCATTCTGACAGTCCATAATGACGATAGCCTCTCAAGCAGATCCCACTGGCACTATATGTCAGGAAGATGGACTGCAAGAGAGTGGGATCGGAGAATGAACAGATGCACCCAGCAAGAGCTCAGCATAACTGAAAGGAGGCGGTGAAATCACACTCCTCCATAGGGCATCCACATTGGATCAGCTCACACTCCCTTCATAACAGCTAAATGAACATGCCTATTTCCGCTGTAAAACAGGACTTGCAGCTCAAACACTTTTTATGAATGTGGAGGACGTGTAAAAAATCTTATTGATGCAGAAAATTAAAGGTAGAAATTTACACAGGGTAATACAATATATAAAATAACCAAGGTAAGCCCATACTTTATTAGCAAACAGTCTCATTTAATTAGAAGAATATTTATTTTTAAAGCACAGAAGTGCATTGACATCAATGAAATCTGAAAAAAGTAAAATACTCTAAAAACGCACAAGTCTCACAGAAATACAACAGATATAGGAGAAAGGGTGAAAAGTAAAAAACAAAACAAAAAAGAGGGGGGAGAGAGAGAGAGAAGGAAAGAGAGTTTTCATCTACACCAGGCTTCAGGAAGATTAAAAATGAACAGTGAGTAACATGACCTTCATTATATTCAAGAGTGCATTCAAGCTAAAAGCTATTATGACCTCCACAATGCCTCAACACATCAAGAAGCAACTTTTGATCACTGCCAACATTGCCACATCAGAGGTTTACAAATATTAGGATTGAAACTGGCTTAACTCTAATGTGTGTAACTTTTTCAAAGTTAAAATACTTTCTCAGATCCAAAGTTAATACACAGAACAACTTAAGGCCTTGCACTTAGGGCAAAGTGCTTATTCGTTCTTCGATGAGAGCCAAGAAGTTCAAAACAGTTGAGCAATGACATACTGCAAACATTCTGACACACGGCACTCTACTGGGGGAGGCGTTTTAAGGCACATTTCAATAAGAGGATGCTCAAAGATGGTTTCTTTCTTCTGTAGAACACAAAGAAGATATTTAGAAGAATATTTCAGCTCTGTAGCTCATTTCAGTGCAAGTGAATGGTGGCCAGACATTAAAAAATCAAAAAAGCATATAAAGGCAACCTTAAACTAATCAACTCCAGTTGTTGACGTCAACAACAAAAGCGACAGGATGTTTTCTCTACCTCTCTTAAAAATTCAAGAGCATTATTTACTTATATGAGCCCATTATTATCCTGTTTGTTTCCTAATTTCAAACATAATTCAAACAGGACATACATTTTACACAGGAGAATTTTAGTGCATAACACAGTGTTGCTCTTTTCCTCCTCAGTGCTGTTTGGCATGTCAGGGCCACCTACTGTTTGAGAGGTTCGACTTGACTTCTCCGTAACACTTTAAACTAGAAAAGTCTCACTAGAATTTAAATCGGTCAAATCAGTTTTGAGGTCTGCACTCCGCAATATCGATGAAAGCCCGGAAGAGCAGATCATGATCGAGAGCTGGTTCCGTTGCACTCGTGCGAAAGTGCAGATGAGAAGCATTTAGCTGATTGCGAGATTGTCATTAAATCTGCCTCGGCAGTCCTAAATAGGCTATCACTCACACATCACCTGCGACGAACCACCAGTTGAGAAACACTAGGGAAACACTAGTTTAATCAATGTCTTGTATACATACATATATACGTAAATATTTACTGCATAGCATGAAATCTGGTTGCAAATGTGAGTGATTTCCTACCGTTGTATTGGAGGGTTTTGCATAGAGTAAAAGATCAAACTTGGGATTTAATTAGTGCTGCACGATTAATCATATCGCAATTGCGATGTCAGCATGTGCGATTATATGACTGCAAATGCTGCGATTTTATTAAATAAATAAGTGGATGTGACAGCCCATTCTCTCTGAGAGCCATTTGCCCATTTTCTACACCGCTAATAAAAATGACCAATCAGTCTCAGTTTAGGGAGTGGCACGTGCAGTCATGTCGTGTGAGTTTCCGGTGTGC
Source organism: Xyrauchen texanus (assembly GCF_025860055.1). Taxonomy (NCBI): domain Eukaryota; kingdom Metazoa; phylum Chordata; class Actinopteri; order Cypriniformes; family Catostomidae; genus Xyrauchen; species Xyrauchen texanus. Next base: position 14,983,550 of record NC_068281.1, on the reverse strand, counting down.
AGCGTGGAAATCAGGTGAAGATGGATGCTGACACTTAACTGGTGGTCAGAAACAAAAACACAGATTACAGCTTGGCGATATATCTTTATTTCATCAATAATTAAAGTTAATATAATACGGGAGCGTGGCCTCTAAATAAGCACAAACTCCAAAACTGTCCTTCTCTGTGTGGTCAGAGCTGCTTCAACCAGTCGTGGAAGAGACCCAATCTGAGCGGGAGTCGAGACCGGGAGAGATTTAAAATTCCACCGGCTGATGCACACGCTAACACGGAGACTCTCATCTCTCACCGCCGCCCGCTGTCTGCAGCTTGCAACGTGTTGCATCATTGATGAGATCATCATAAGATCAATCTTATGTGAAAAATAACATATATACATATATATACACACACACACAACAACAACAACAACAGTTTTAGTGGTTTGATTGAGTGAAACACACTTTTATATCCAGTTTCCTTTTCAAAAGAGTTTATACAAAGTACATGTTACATCCTGCTTAAATGTCCCTGTTTGTTTGGACAATCTTATTTTCGTGAAAATTTGTATGTTCTTATTTATTGTTCTATTTTATTTAGGTGTAATATTGAGAAAATAACAAGTTTGCAGTAATGCAAAGATGTTATTTAATTTTGTAAAAATATTTTAATTTGAAAACACTGTGCATTTATAGTTGTTCTTGTTGCTTGTTTGTATGTTTGAGTTGAAAAATACATATTTCAGCATTATCAGTAATCTATTTTCCTTGATAACTAAGCAAGTTGACTCATGATACCATTTGTTTATTATATCGCAATCGCTTATCGCAATATGACATTTTGCAAAAATCGTGAAGCCCTAGATTTAATAATCGATATCGAGATTGTTAAATTAATATTGTGATGCATCGAAAAAATTATATTTTTACACACCCCTAACATGCAGTGTAATTTATAATGTTTACACTTCTTATTCATGGCGCTGACACGGTATACGTGGCCATAATATAAATGCCAATTATAATCTGTTATTGCCATTTATGGTGACACTGATACTACTGATGGGTGAATAAAATAGTGTATTAATAGGTAGAATACAGAATGCAGCTAGCAAATAACTCTACACGCCAGTGTGTTCATGTTGACTGATCTTAACTGACTAATTGGGAATTAGTTGTCGGACTCAAAGAGGGTGGAGCTCCAGGTCACAACTACCAATAGCGCGAACCAATGGCAGTAAGAAGTTGTTTAGCAAGACGTTTTCCTAAACGTTCACACTGGTGAGCTGTTTCAAACCATCGAAACACACTCAAAAACAACTTTTTGGACAGATTCTAAATTATGTCACACCAGCTCGTTCTTTGATTTCATAGGAAGTATGTAGGGGCCTTTATAAGGCATTTGTAGGTTGATTTCCCTGAAGAGTGTCAACACTGTGGATCTGTTGTTCTTTCAACATTGCTCTTCCGAGATAAATAATATAAAGCACTTGACTCAATTAAAGTTCTGAACACCTGTTTGAAAACATTATTCTTTCATCATTATTTCTACAATTTTGTTTGCCGATGCTAGTGGCGCAGAAAATACACACTTCAGCTCTAATGACCACAACTGACAATCACCTGTTGAAATACAACAGAAACCATAAAGAACAAACAGGGACAAATATTTGGGGTAACACTTTACAATAAGGATCCATTTGTTAACATTAGTAACATGAACTAACAATAAGCAATACTTAAGCACTTATTAATCTTAATTAATGTTACTTTCAACATATACATATTTAAAATCAAAAGCTGTATTTGTTAACACACTATGAACTGACAATAAACTATTTTATTTTTATCAACTAACACTAAAAAAGTTTATGTAACAAATATAGTTAATTGTTTGTTCATGATACCTAATGTTTTAACTAATGTTAACAAATGGAACCTAATTGTAAAGTGTTAACGCATTTGGTTTCAAAATTGTCCACACACAGAGCACTGATTTTTTACATCATGGGCCAAGACATGCTCCCTTCAGAGTTTTTTATTAAAAACACCAAATCATTAATAATTTGAAAATCAGCTACTTTGAAATAAAACTAAATATTCTACCACAGTCCTGCTCCCTTTGTGCTAATGCAAATAATAAATCAGCAGTTTTGATCTGTCAATTGCAATTGAAATTCCAACATAATGCACAACTGTTAAGCTCAGATGGAGCAGAAACTGATCAAAACATCAAGGGAGCTGTACACAATAGGGCTCATGGGAGTGTAAAAAGGCATCAGCCTACAACAGGTCTGGCAAAGAAACTTGTAGTACAAGTTTTTCAAGTGCTTGACAAGAACAAGCATCATCATGACAGGAACACCACTCTGACTGAAAATCGTATCAGTTATAGAATTCACAAATGTGCTCCTTTATTCATGTAAAATATATTTTCACAGCAACCAAAGAACTGTGAGAAACTGTCTCCTTTGCTATTCACTGAACCCTTTGAGGAATAAGAGAGTTCCACATTTACAGGCTGTTACTTCCCAAGATTAATTATTTCATAAAGTCCACTGACATTATTATTATAGAAGATGTTTAAAACTGACAATCGTAAAGTTTTAAATAATAATGTTGACTTGTAAAGCTCTATTCAAAATAAGCATATTTTCAAACCAGCTTAACATGACAAGACATTGTTTACATGTATTATTTAGTAAGATATGTGACTTTAGGAAGTCTCCCTTATTTATATTTATAGAGCCATCTAATTGTGACAGATCGTAAATACTAAAGAAGCAAACAGACACAGCTCAATAACAGGCACTGCTCTCAGATGAAACCAACACTCATCATTAACTATTCTTATCTTAAATGAGAAAGAATACACAATAACATAATCACCGTTTATGTGATCTGTTATGGGACTATAGAGTGGGGGGAACATGAACTGTGAAAACAACAAGACTCTCAGAGTTTTGTTTTGGACTTAGCTAACACTGCTTGCTAGCTGGCTAATCATATATTTGTGTATGTCCCGAAACTGGACAGTACTCATCCTGATAAGGGTCTACATTTATCAGAACTTAAAAAGAACAATAACAAAAGCCCGGGCTCTCACTGGCTACTTACCCTCTGTAGTAGGTTTTGACCCGGACCTGGTGCGGGTTTTCTCCGGGGTGGGACATGGTGCTGTCCCGAAGAGTAGGCATTATGAACTCTGAGCACTCGGGCTAGCGAGCTAAGTGAGCTAATGGGGCTAGCCCGCTGTCGTCTGACGACAAACAACAACAACTACAGTGAACAAACTAGACTTATTCCTAGGACCAAAACAGAACTGGGGCCGGTGTTTGAATCTGCCTATAAATAATACTACAACTTCTGTCTCTGACGGAGAAACACTCCCTTCACTCTCGCGCAGGAGACGGGCGGATCCAAACAGCGGAATGCGGGGGGGGTCAATCAACAACATTACATATCAGGAGTGACAGTTAGTATCAAAATGTTGCTTTGTGTTGATACTTTAGAGAAAAAAATAAATATGCACTATCTGCATGCTGATTTATGTTGACGTAATGTGGTTATATTTAATAGTTCGTCAAGATGGGAGCGTCTGGTAGTACTCCTAGGGATGGGCGATACCAATTATTTTCTATCCGATACCAATATCGATTCTTCTGTTCTTATACTTGGGATAAAATATTTTAGTCAATACTGAAGTATTTCACTTATTCACATTAAGTGCAGAATAAAAGCAATTAAAATGATATTTTTTACCACAGATATATCTTTTCCAGAATGTTCCAATCTTTCTGCCTAAATCCTTCTTTAAAGACAGTTGGATTCAATTATTCTTCCGTTTTTGTGGGAATACAAAAATCACAGAGTTAAGAAGGCACATCTCTGTAAACCTAAACAAGAGGGAGGTCTGGCACACCAAGACTTTCGTCTTTATTACTGGTCTTCTCACATCAGATAAATTTCAATGTGGTTGGATGATCATAGTGTTCCTCCAGATTGGCTCCAAATAATTTGTGATCAGTGTTATCCCTATAATCGGTGATTCTCTCTCCTATAACTCTGAATTGTTCTATCTTTAATAGTAATATCATAATTGGTAATATAGCCTACGTCGGATCTGGAAACAGATAAAGAACATTTCAAGATAACGTCCCTTTCATTTCTAACTCCTATTACTAGGAATCCATCATTTACGCCATCAAGATTGGATGGGACCTTTACGCAATGGGAAGAATTGGGTATACTTACTACAGGAGATATTTTCGTTAATGGGGTTCTGGCATCCTTTAGTCAACTGCAACAGAAATGTAAACTTCCACAGAGATTTCTGCAGATTAGGAATTATATACGTGCTCATACATCTTCATTGGATACTACATCAATCTCAATTATTGATAAATATCTTGATCAGTGTAAAGGAAGTAAAAAGGCATGATCGATTATATATAACTTGCTGCAATCCTTTAACTCTCCCTCTACAAGATTTCTTAAGGAGGACTGGGAGAAAGAACTATGAGTGGATATTTCTGAGGAAACTTGGCAAAAGAGTTTAAAAGATATTAATGAACATTCTATCAACTCCAGACACTGCCTTATTCAGTTTAAGGTCATTCACAGACTGCATTATTCAAAAAAGAAACTGCAAAGAATTTTCCAAAGTGTTTCGCCTCTTTGTGACAAATGTAGTTCAGTAGATGCTGATTTATCCCATAGTTTTGTTTTTTGCTCCAAGATACAGAGTTATTGGAATGGAATTTTTGATGTGTTTTCAGACATTTTTAGGGTGCAAATGCAGCCGGACCCGGCACTCATCATTCTGGGACTTATTCCACTACAGTTACAACTTAAATAATTGGTATTTAGAATAGAGTTACATTAAAAAAATTATTTTGATTACTGAAGAGATTTACCTATTTGTTTCATTTAACATTTAGTCCTTTCAGATGGAAAACATTTACAGGTGAAACTCGAAAAATTAGAATATCGTGCAAAAGTTCATTAATTTCAGTAATTCAACTTAAAAGGTGAAACTAATAAATTATATAGACTCATTACAAGAAAAGTAAGATATTTCAAGCCTTTATTTGATATAATTTTGATGATTATGGCTTATAGCTTATGAAAACCCCAAATTCAGAATCTCAGAAAATTAGAATATTACATGAAATCAATAAAAAAAAAGGATTTTAAATACAGAAATGTCGGCCCTCTGAAAAGTATAATCATGCATATGTACTCAGTACTTGGTTTGGGCCCCTTTTGCATTAATTACTGCCTCAATGCGGCGTGGCATGGATGCTATCAGCCTGTGGCACTGCTGAGGTGTTATGGAAGTCCAAGATGCTTCAATAGCGGCCTTCAGCTCTTCTGCATTGTTTGGTCTCATGTCTCTCATCTTTCTCTTAGCAATGCCCCATAGATTCTCTATGGGGTTCAGGTCAAGCGAGTTTGCTGGCCAATCAAGCACAGTAATACCATGGTCATTGAACCAGGTTTTGGTACTTTTGGCAGTGTGGGCAGGTGCCAAGTCCTGCTGGAAAATGAAGTCAGCATCTCCATAAAGCTTGTCTGCTGAAGGAAGCATGAAGTGCTCTAAAATGTCCCAGTAGACGGCTAGCGTCGACTCTGGACTTAATAAAGCACAGTGGACCAACACCAGCCGATGACATGGCTCCCCAAACCAACACAGACTGTGGAAACTTCACACTGGACTTCAAGCATCTTGGATTGTGTGCCTCTCCATTCTTCCTCCAGACTCTGGGACCTTGGTTTCCAAATGAGATGCAAAATTTGCTCTCATCAGAAAAGAGGACTTTGGACCACTGAGCAACAGACCAGTTCTTTTTTTCTTTAGCCCAGGTAAGACGTTTGACATTTGAAGCCCATGTCCAGGACCCGTCTGTGTGTGGTGGCTCTTGATGCAGTAACTCCAGCCTCAGTCCACTCCTTGTGAAGCTCCCCACACATTTGAATGGCCTTTTCCTGACAATCCTCTCCAGGCTACGGTCATCCCTGCTGCTTGTGCACCTTTTTCTTCCACACTTTTCCCTTCCACTTAACTTTCTATTAATGTGCTTTGATACAGCACTTTGAGAACATCCAACTTCTTTTGCAATTACCTTTTGAGGCTTTCCCTCCTTGTGGAGGGTGTCAATGATGGTTTTCTGCACAACTGTCAGGTCAGCAGTCTTCCCCATGATTGTGAATTCAACTGAACCAGACTGAGAGACCATTTAAAGGCTCAGGAACCCTTTGCAGGTGTTTAGCTGATTAGAGTGTGCCACTTTGAGCCTACAATACTGAACCTTTTCACAATATTCTAATTTTCTGAGATTCTGAATTTGGGGTTTTCATAAGCTGTAAGCCATAATCATCAAAATTATATCAAATAAAGGCTTGAAATATCTTACTTTGCTTGTAATGAGTCTATATAATATATTAGTTTCACCTTTTAAGTTGAATTACTGAAATTAATGAACTTTTGCACGATATTCTAATTTTTCGAGTTTCACCTGTATACATATAAATGATGCGATCCAAAGTGCATTTAGACAGCGGTGAAACACTTTCTTGTTATGTGTTAAATTCATATGAGCAGACAGAGAAGTAAGTTTGGAGCAAGTGTATTTTGTCTTACTGTACTGGCAGAGTTTTTATAGTAAAAACAAGTGAAAAAATCTGCTGAAGAAGTAATCCAAAGTATTTCGAATATGTTACTGACCTTGAGTAATCTAACAGAATATGTTACAAATTACATTTTACATCATGTATTCTGTAATCTGTAGTGGAATATGTTTCAAAAGTAACCCTTCCAACATTCTTCTATATAATTGTGACATTGTTCACGATTTTCACCATAATAATTACTAGAAAAAGGTTTCCAAATGTCTCTTCTAACTGATAGATTCGTCTAAATCTGAGAAGCATCCTTAAAGTGATGGTTCATCCTTCAATATTCTGTCATCATTTTCCCACCCTCATGTTCTTCCAACCTGGTGAAACGTTCTGTATTCTATGGAACCAAAAAGATGTTAAACAGATTGTTTGAGAATGACAGTCTCAGTCACCATTCCCTTTCATAATATGCAAGGGGGGAAAAACATGCAGTGAAATTGTTAGCATTCTGTCTAAAATCTCCTTAAAGGGTTAAAAATTCTCACATAATTTACTCACCCTTATGCAATCCCAGATGGGTATGTTTTTTTATTATTACTTTCACTTCTACTTGAGTAATTATAATTTTTTAATGAATTGTACTTTTACTTGAGGAAAGTTTTTGGCTACTCTGCCCACCTCTGCAGAGATAATAGTCCAGATGATAAGTCCACAGAGCAGTATATGGGGCGATGAGTCCAGAGGAAAATCCTCGCTGGTATAGAACTGGGAGAGAACACAAGACAAGACTGCAATGAGAAACAAACGAGAACAATCTGGCGAATAGACAAAATAATAGACAAAAAAGAACCGTAACAAAATAAAATACAACACAGAGGCATGTTTTGCTCTCTTGAAGTTGATCTCACACCCAGCTTGCTTTAAAAACTCAAAATAGATCTTTACTAATATAGATCATTTTGCATCGATGTGGAATGCGTCCTTTAAACTTCCAATGCAGAGACAGGAGTCTAATAATGTGACAGTTCAAACTTGCATGAGATGAGAAATATTCACATATTTACAACTGTAGGCTACTCCATTACAGGATACCTAGTTTACCTCCATTACATGATTTTTTAACAACACTGTGCTGGTGTAAAGTGATAAACTTTTAACTGAAAAATAATATCCTTTTTTAATATGAGTGTAGTGGTGCATTCATTTTTAAAAAGGAAAACAGATGATATGTGTGCATGTCTCAAAAAGATGTATCCCTCTTGACACGTAAGGAGCAAGCCTATGAATTTTAAACATAATTGTATAGGGTACTAATAGGCCTATTATAGGCCTACTAAATTGTGTATTTTACTTGTGCATTTTAATTATTCGAATACAGATACATTTACAGATGCTTGCATTGTAGCATTGACTTTCACAAGATTTCTTTCTTTCGTCTTTTGTCTTCTTTTGTCTTTAGCAATTTATTCAAATATCCAGTGACTATCCTATAGGACATTCTGTACAATGTAGGCCTACAGAATCTCTATTTACGAATGCAGACTTTAAATTATACTAACTTATAGATTTATTCATGAAATGTCTTAAATCCGAAGAACTTATGTACAAACTTTACATTGTCAGTGTCTTATCACTCTCAGACATCACCGCTAGGCGTGTATTTGGCTGGACTTTCAAAAGAAAGATTTAAAATCCATAATTGAGGCAACCTTACCCTATTTTCACTTAATGGCAACCATTATTTTATTTTTAAGATGTGGGCATTTAAACTTGCTTTTGAAGTTGGCCTATTTGCTAGTCTGCATGTTCGTGGTTCAAGATGTGTCTTCTAAGCACATTGGCTGTTTTCTGCATTTCTCAGAGTTTTACAACATATTATTATTATTATTGTCTTATTTTTTTTTTAGCAATATCAACATCATACCATAATTTCACATAACAGGCCCTGATAACAAGTAAATTATGAGAAAGTTGTGGCGAGAGCAGTGCACGAAGTCCTCCTACACAGCAAGTGGTGCTGCTGGCTCAAAAATGTCTCAGCCCGTGCCGTTTTGTTTTTATCTCCATTTTAGAGAACACTGTCGCACCAGAACATGACTGGGCCGTGACAGAGCACTGCAGCGGTGCGCCCACGTCTCATATTCTTATCAGGCAGGTAACACTCATCACCGATGCGCCTTCACTAATGCATGGGGGAGAAAAGAATGATGAGTGCATGTTTTCTCAAAGATGGAGACGTAAAATATATATACATATATTGTGGAAAATTATTCCCGTTAAATCGTTTGTGGAAGAAAAAGCACCTCAGTGTCCCATAAGAAGAATGTCAGGGTGGGCTCGACTGGGCAGGTGGGCGTTTCTCCATGTCACTGGGATTGTTACTAATTAAGACATATGAAACATGTGAGACATGAGACATGGCTGGTGGAAATAATAAATGGTATTTTATGCGACACCAGTGCGTTTCACATTAGGACTATTCATCAAGACGTGCCGTAATGATTGATAATTCCCTTTAAACTTAAAAAGTCGCACATACATTAATCTACTGGGATTAAATCATAACACGCGAAATTCAAGTTGAGTAAAATTCTGTGCATGGTGCATTAGGTTAAGTGGAGACACAAGAGGAACAAAGACAAAATATATATGTTATTGTCATTTATGACAAAAACCGCCGACATTGTGCGTTAATCTCACTTTGATTAGGGTGGGCACCGTTGCACCTTTAATTGACATTTTCAATGCGAAAAGCATACTATTACATATTACATTATATCCTACAAACTAACAAGCCCCATGCTTGTTATGACATATATTTAATCAACAACTGGGTAAAATATGAAGTTCTCGACATTGAGTGAGGTCCTGACTCCTGACTGGATTAAGCCTGGTCTGGTGAAAGCAAGTTTAGGCTATATATAGGCTATATATATATATATATATATAGCCTAAATTGTAACTTGCTTTCACCAGATATTTACTGTTAGAACATTATGATATTATGATATTATTTATTATTATACTATATAAATATAATATCTTAATCTGCCATATACATTGATTTTAGCTTCTCAACAGGTCTATTTCAAATAAATTATTATTTGGTTATACTTATATGTTCGGATGGAGAATACTTCAGTGTCTCACCTTTGGAGAGAACGGAGCGAATTCTAAATCAATTTAAAATTCGTAAATAGTCATGTGAATTGTAATGTAATGGTAGTATTCATGTATAATACTTTTATGTATCTATGTAAATTCAAGAGACAATTTTTTGCCTGCTTTGGTATCCCAAAATTAAAATAGCATATAGGTATGCTATAGCCTATGGATTGCGTTTTTAAGCACTAAACCAAAACCACAAATTGGCGCGTGTTTTATTAAGGAGTTGGAATAGCATAAATAGACTACAAGAGAAGGAGAGAGAAGGAGAGAGAGAGAGAGAGAGAGAGAGAGAGAGAGAGAGAGAGAGAGAGAGAGAGAGAGAGAGAGAGAGAGATGCGTGTTGCGCATTTTATGATTCAGCAGAATGCGCTATTTAAATAGCGCTATTTACCACAAAATATATTTGTGTAGATTGTAGGCTAATCGGACAAATAAAATAAATTTAATAATTATAACCCCGTTGGCATGTCAATTGCGACAGTGCAAAAGTGCAGATAGCAGGGCAGTGAACTTTACGCACAGAAATCGGTCCTAAATTTATTTAATTAAAATTCTTTATTGCCTTTAGTGATTAAAAAAAACAAAAACATTCGTGGTGCAAAAAACAAGACTAAAAGTTTTATCAAATGAAAGGTAAAGGGATAAAGTAAGATCAAATAATAACATAATTCATATATTTAATATAAGACATTTTAATATTTTGTTTGTAACATATTTTGATATATTTTTAGACATTTTTCATATTTAGAATTTTGTAAATGTAAGAATTAAAAATGTTTTATATTATGTATGAAATATAGTTATGAAAGGCAATTTTATTGTGCAAGCACTCATGATACTGTATGTGTTAGCCTATGCATTTAGTCAAAATTTATTTAGTTATTTTTTTTTTGTAGGAAGTTTTTATTTAAATACTTTTTGTTATGTGTGTTCTGTGAGCTCACAAATGTCTTAATTTATGGGAGAGTATACCCATGTGAATATTACATTTAAAAAAAAAAAAATTATTCAATTATTATTTAATTCCCCATATTTGCTGCCTGAAAGGTATTGTAATAAAAGAGCTGAACAGATTGTCAACATGAAATTAAAACCTGTAAAAAATAAACAAACAAAATAACTGGATCAAATAGGTTTCATCTTGGGACATTCTCTCAATTTTTTATCTTCTATAAATAGTGAGATATTTCTGGGGACACGAAGATGGTGTGAACTTATGCCCTTTTAAACAGCACAGATCATTTAAATTCAGTTCATTTAAAATTAATGACATGTTTAATATCAATTGTGATTTCATTCAAATTGTGGCTGACTTTATGTGTTTGTCATTTCAAAGTTGGCCAGCGAACCGTGCTAATGGGCGACGCAGAGAAAGAGATTGTGGAAGAGATGAAGGGGGATGGCTGTGGGACAGCAGCCTTCAGCACCACATCATCCACCACAAATGCTACATCACTCAGCTCTAAACCCAACACTCCCACAGGCACCCAGGTAAACACTACACTTTTGGGAAATGTCTCTTCAGAAAGACAGGTGGTCTAGGTAATACCCCACCAGTACCAACCTGTAACATAAATTAAATATGTTACACATTATCTTATGTGGACTTTGAATTAATAAGTTATTTTAAGGTTGACCTATAACATTCAGGCTGCAAACTCAGTGCCACAAATTATTCCACCTAATCCTTTTTTGTGTGTGTGAGAGTCAAAAACTTTGGCGATAGCTGTATCTTTCTGGTGCAGTGTGAAGCTTATGTTGTGGCTTGTGCTAGGTAATTCAGCAGACATTACACAGGCCACAGAGCATGACAGCTCAGTACCTGCAACAGATGTACGCAGCCCAACAGCAGCATATCCTGCTACAGACAGCTGCCCTACAACAGCATCATCAGCAAAACCTAACTGCTACACAAATCCTAGCCAATGCACAGCAGGTATGACAAAGAAAGTATGTGTGAAAGAGAGAGAGAGAGAGATAGTGTTTAGTTTTAATGAACTGCATAGTCGTTAACTTATCTTTGAGATTAAGCATGTTATTCTTCTTATCTCACCAGGCCTCACATACTAATGGCAGGCAGCCCTCCTCCTCCCCTCCATCTTCCAATGGGAATGTAACTCAGTTGGCTAGTGTGTCTCAGACATCAGTAAGTACTCTATTTTTCTAGTAGGGTTCATAATCACACATCTTCTACTTACATGACATTATTTGAATGAATGTTCTGTTCAGTAGTATATAAACTTGTAATGTTAGTTAATGTCCTTTGTTCTAAATTCTAAAATGTTATGAAAATGTAGCTTTTTTATATTTCATGTCCCTGGGTTGGCTGAAAATATATAGATTAGTAATTCCTGGGGCTGTAAAGGTTGAATATTGCTGCTCTAGTATGTACTAATATATATATATACACACACACACACACATCAACAACAACCGGCATTCGCCACTAAGTGGCAGTGACGTCACCACGATGCTTGTGCTAGGCTATGTGCACATTAAGGCCATGTGAAATGTTGAACGGCCGCTGACAGGAGGTCACAGGACAGATCCAACAGGTGACACGGGTCGACTGAATGAGATGCCTGTCTGATGCACCCCCTGTGCCCCCTACTGTGCCAACTTGCTGTGCTTTAGCCACACGGTGCTCTGCTCGTTGTTGTGAGCGTCTCTCCTCTGCCCTCCGTTGTTGTTGGAGGGCGACTGCCTCTAACTGGCCAGTAGCGTCCTTCACAAGCCTCCTCCAAGGAGGCAGATCTTGACACCGCTGGTACCAATCATCAGCAAGTCCACTCAGCTCCACATCCTCCTGTACCACATCACTCCATCTCTTCTCCAGCCCATGTCGTGCCCACTTAGCCCCCTCTATCCAGCTGAACAAAAGCTGTTTAGGCATGTGGTGGCCAGGCATGCGGGCTACATGACCCATCCAACGCAACCTTGCCTGCCGGATGAGCTCACCGATGGGACTTTGTCCACATCTTTGAAAGATTTGTGAGCTCCTCACACAATCCAGCCTGGTTAAACCCAGGATGGATCTTAGGCAGGCCAGCCTAAATATTTATAACCAGCGAAGATGTTCCATTAGGGGGGTCCATATTTCACAATTATAGAGAAGGTAGGGAATGACCGTGGCCGAGAATACCTGAAGCTTCATGTGGAGCAACATACCGGGTAGCTCCCACACAGCATTACGCAACCAATGAAAAGATAATGCCGCTTGACTGATTCGGAATGAGACCTCTGCTGTCAAACCGGAGCTGGTCATAAGCACACTGCCCAGGTATGGAAAACACTCCACTCTCTCCACAACTGCCCCATCACCAATTGGAATCTGTGGGGGTGGAGTGTCCGATGGTACATAATACCCAAGCAGGTGCTTAGTTTTGGTTGGGCTGATGGTAAGGCCCCATCTCTTAGTGGCAAGCTCCAGGTTCATCAGCAGCACCTCCAACTCCTCTTCTGAGTGAGCAGCAATCACCAGATCATCAGCATACATAATGTGGTTGACCAATAGGGAGCCATCCCTTGACCGCACCCGGGTATCGATCACCCTCCCATTATATCTGTACCAGATGGAAATTCCTCCGGTACAGCCATCGAAGGCTTCACAAACCACGTGGTCGAAATAGGAAGAAGTCACTCCCTGTGAGTGGCTGGCTGAGGTGCCATCTTTGGAGGAAGTACTGAAGGCGATCCGGAGCATGAGACCAGGAAAGGCACCGGGCAGAGATGATCTCCCAAGCGAAATGCTGAGGGAGCCTGGCGTTTGTGCACAGACTGCCGTACATGACATCATAACAATAGTCTGGACCACTGGGCGGGTTCCACAGGATTGGAAGTATGCCATGGTGGTCCCTCTCTTTAAAAAGGGGGACCGCACGGATGTAACAACTATAGGGGCATCTCGCTCCTCAGTGTGCCGGGAAAGGTCCTGGCAAGGATTATTCAACATCGCCTTGCCAGGCACGCTGAGGAGAGGCTTGCGGAGCCCCAGTGTGGTTTCAGGAAAGGGTGGTCTTGAACAGATGCCACATTCTCTGTCCGTCTGCTACAGCAGAGGTGTAGGGAATTCCAGAAAGACCTACATCTCTGCTTTATTGACCTGGTCAAGGCCTATGATACCATAAGTAGGCCTGGGCTCTGGGTTGTTCTTCGTCCTTTCAGAGTCCCAGACCCGCTGCTCGCGATCATTAAGGACATTCATGATGATGAGCGGAGCCCGGGTAAAACTAAGTGGCCGGGAGTTGGAGCCATTCCCTGTTCACCTTGGATTGCGGCAGGGATGTCCTCTGGCTCCCACATTATTTAATACACACACACACACACACACACACACACACACACACACACACACACACACACACACACACACACATGTTGTGTTTCCATGTTTTATGGGGACTTTCCATAGACATAATGGTTTTTATACTGTACAAACTTTATATTCTATCCCCTAAACCTAACCCTACCCCTAAACCTAACCCTCACAGAAAACTTTCTGCATTTTTACATTTTCAAAAAATATAATTTAGTATGATTTATAAGCTGTTTTCCTCATGGGGACCGACAAAATGTCCCCACAAGGTCAAACATTTCGGGTTTTACTATCCTTATGGGGACATTTGGTCCCCACAAAGTGATAAATACACCCTCACACACACACACACACACACACACACACTTTCGGTCAAAAGTTTTGAAACACTTATTCATTCTTAATTATAATTTATTTTCCACATTTTATAATAAAAGTAAAGTCATTGAAACTATGGAATAACATAAATGGAAATATGGGAATTATGTTGTGACTAAACAAAATCCAAAATAAATCAAAACTGTGTTATATTTTAGCATATTCAAAGTAGTCACCCTTTGTACTCTTGAAATTTTCTCAACCATCTTCTTGAGGTATCACCATGGGATGCTCTTTTAACAGTATTGAAGGAGTTCCCATCTATGTTGGGCTTTTCTTTATTATTTGGTCCAAGTAATCAAGTTCAAAACTTTTTATTATTATTAAATTCTACTTTTATAATGAAATAAATTATACAATAAAATATATGATTGGCACAATTATATTTTTGTCTACAAAACAAATTTCAAACATTAAAGCATACGCTTTCAGGTCAAAAGATTTTTAAGATTATGAGAAATATATACATATATACTGTATATATATACTGTAAAGCCATGGGGACTGTTTCTACAATAAGGATACCATTATTTGCTTTGGGGAAAGGCTTCTTATCAAAGGAGAATTACAATACAAAAACACACCTCTCCCCCTCTAGATCACCATGACGACCTCTCCTATAACTCAGCCAATTGGCCACATCCAGGCCACCAGCTCCAATAGCACAGGGAGTGCAGTGTCCCAGCAGACCATGCTTCTTGGTAACACCTCTCCCACAGGTAGCCAGGCCCAAATGTACCTGCGTACACAGATGGTGAGCCATTATTTTTGGAGCAGAGTCCATTGGCGTTCTGAAGTCCTCTCCACTGGTTTTACTTTATTGTAGCTTTCTCTCCTTTTTTCCTCTTTAATTTCATCCTTCTTGATTGTGTTTTGTTCTTTTCTCATCTCATTGTCTCTAAATTCCAGCTGATTCTCACCCCTGCTGCCACTGTAGCTGCTGTTCAGCCTGATTTAACTATCATGAGTTCCAGTTCCCAATCAGCATCAACACAGGTGAAACCTTTTCTTTTTTAATTAATTGAGAATCTACTATAATGCTATTCAATGTTTGGGACATTTTCAATGTTTTTGTTTGTTTGTTTTTAGTAAACATTTTTATAATATTATTTGATAAGGTTAGTTATGAACTTCCAAAAATCAGAGAGGTCAACAGAGAGCTTGATGTGGTCAATATATTGTTAACATAATAATGAATTACTAATAAACTCAGTTAAAGACCTCTGTTGAACAAATTAATTTGTATTCTCCCATGATGAGGATTTAAGGAGCATTATTTTTAATCCTTTTATTTTTTAACTTAAAGTATTAAAAACTAATGAAAGCAAGATATTTGAATTTCACTAAAAGGAAATTTTTTGTGAACTGAAATGTATTTATATATAATCCATTAAAATGTAATGGTGGTGTATGGGTTCATGCAAAATGTTTACAATTCCAATCAAAAACAAACATTAAAAATTTAAATTATTTTTCTACTGCATCACACTAAACAGAGTTATATCTATTAAATAATGTGACTGTTCAGTAATAGTTACTAGCACAGTTAATCATATCAGTAGTAAGTCATGAGAACACACAGCATTAGTTCCTGAGAATGACCCCATAATGTCCCAATACAATTGTAAAGGATGTTGCATATTCATTAACTCAATTGTGTCTATTGCTATGTTCAGAGTTTGGCTCTTCACACACATCTCCATGGAGCTCTTGCAACTACTCACAGCATCCAGAGAAAGCCCTCCTCTCATTGCCCGACATTGGTGACCCCCCTTCCCAAAATGTCCATTTGTCCACTGAAGTCATCACAACTGTCTCAGAAACTGGTAGAAACTTCTAGAAGTGGGTCACTGTTGAGTGATGTCACTCAGCCACCATCAACCCACCCACTCATTGCTCCTTGTAAGTCACCATATAAATATTACATTTCCATCTCCAAGCGTAATTATTTTGTTTTCTTTGAATTTCACACAGTAAAATATACGGTAAATGTAGTAAATATGCTCTTAGAAAAAGCAGATTCATTGTAATGGTTAAATACATTTCATGTTCTTAAATATATGTTTTTTTTATCATGGTTTCAAGTAAAGTTAAAGGTGAAGTGTAAATGTTTCAGTGGACAAATTCTAAACCGATCTCATGAAAAGTCTTACAAATTCGTACAAATTGGCTAAATCGAATGAAATTGTTGGAGTTGGATCATCCGAATTCGTACAAGTTGTAGATGGGCGAATCCCCATGTCTGTAATGCAAAAGCAAGTGAAAGTTCTGGGTTTGAGACATTGTATATGTATTGGTAGCCAGCTGGTACGTGATAGCTGTGCAGTGTGAACCTCACACTCCTGGCCTTAAGAGACACACAAGCAACTGATGCTAGAGGCCATGGCTTTTATAGACTCCTTGCTAGAGCGTCCGCCTCCCATGCCGGTTATCACCGGTTCGAATCCCACTCTGGGTGGGTCAAGTAGGATTGGTGACATTTACATGTTAATTAATTTTATCCACAAACCAAAACCTCATATCTAAACCATAAAGTACAGTCTCTTAGTATGATTTGAAGCATAAAGAGGATATTAAGGGTACATAAGGAAGATAGTAATGAATGCGTTTTTGGAGGAGACGAGGGAAAGTGACATGATTGGCTGCTGTAAAAGTCTTTTAGCCAACTTGTACGAATTTGTATGACTTCTCAAATAGAAGTAGTTTGATTTTCTTAGAGAAGTGTAAACGCTGTGGCTCAGTGACACTAACAAAACATTACTTTTTTTTTGCACATCCTGATGAACCCAAAACAGTAAAATTGGGTTAACCAATGGCAGACCAGGGAGTTTTCAGGAAACCTGTTGAAAACATTAATTATTTTTGCAATTCCATTTAATGATGCTAGTGGTGCAGGAATTACACACTTTGAAGCTGTTCTATAGGAAAACATCTCAAAACTAGTACTGTTAAAACCAATTACTTCCTGTTTGCTCCTAATTACTGTCTCTACTGCAGCAACATTCTCACCAGTCCAGTCTCATACTCTGGTCAGACACCAGCTGCATTGCCCTTCTGGCCAGAGGGTGGCGCCACACCAGCTCATCATTCAACAGAGTGCCACTGCTCACAGACAGGTCCAGCCCATTGCACTGCGTGTCACACCACAGGACAGCTCTCCTCCACCCCTCACCCTGCAGACCTGTACCACTCACACTACAGCCACTGTCCAATCAGAGCACACCAAGCTCCTCTCAGTGCCCTCCTCTCCAAATCAACCAGCCAATCAGGCATCTGTTCAACAGCAAGCAGTGGTGTCTACCTCTATACTCCCCCCTGCATCACTGCCTAACCCTCCACCCCTTCATCTGGGCCCAGCGATAGATCCTGTCTCCCAATATTCACCTCTGGCTGGTCCCCCTCCTCTCACCATGGTCTTGCCCAGACTGGCCCAACCGCAGAGGCTCTCTCTGCGCTCAGTTCAGACCACAGCTGTCCAGTCTGACCACATGATGGTGTCTGAAGAGGAGCTCCCAGTTGCAGAAACAATGGTCCAACTGCCTTTTCAAAACCTTCCACCACCACAAATGGTGGCAGTGGACTTAAAGGTGCAACCTGCCACACAAACAGAAGCTCCCTCGGTTAGTCTACTCCAAAGCCATTTATGATAATTCATAATGTAGCAAAACTGGAAAATTGTGAATGCGGAACACAAATGGAATAGTTCTTCAAAAAAATTAATTACCATTTTATTCAACCTTGTCATTTGAAACCCATCTGATTTTCTTTGTTCCGTGGAACAGAAAAGGAAATTTTTATCAGAATTGCCTGGCTGCTTTTTTCCAATGATAGTGGGTGTGACCGGTGGGGAATGTAGGCAACTGTGAGAATAAGATATGAGAGCTAGACCATAGGGGAATGTTTGCAGCTAATTGTCCTCTTTTTATAATAATCAGATTTTCAGTAGTATCTTAAATTGCTGTCTGTTCCTCAATTAAAGACACTATTTGGCAACAGAAGACTCTAAAGAATAGTACATGAATGTATGGACTACTTTATGGTGCTTTAATGCCATTTTTGAACTTGACAAACAGCCACTTGTCACTGTCCACTTTCATTGTACAGAAAAGTGCTGCTTAGACATTATTCAAGATGCCTCTTTTGTGTTCCATGAAAGAAAGAAAGTCATACAGGTTTAGAAAGATATAAGGATTGTTAAATGATAAAATAATGGCTTTTAATGTATTTATGTGTTAATCATTGAGCCTATTATGGCATTTGACAGGCAACCCAAATGTTGAAGGAGAATGAAAGCATGAATTTGGAAAAGAATGTGGAACATGTTTGTCCTCAGAGGAACAGAACGCCAACCCTGCCACCACTGTCCCCTCCAGCCGAGCCACAGACGAGCTCTGATGATGTAACATCCCAACCAGAAAACTGTTCAGGTACCTGGAACATACACCCACTCATACAGGGTCCAAGTAATTACAAGTAAAGTACAAGGCTTTGGTTGGTCAATAAAACTAGACAAAAGTTACTCACAGTATGCCAGTGACTTTAATAGGAACTGCAACATAATATAACATACAAATGCATGAGGATTCTAACACATTTTTCTCAGTGAACATTTTATCATCAGAAGATAGTCTAGTTTATTTCTAATTTACTTTTTTACCTAGAACACCATGTGACAATACACAGGTGAAATTTTCCTCACATTGAGCCACCAAAACAATAATAAGAGTAATAAAAAGTTTTTGTGATTGACTGCCTTATATGATGCTGTGAGTGAAACACCTGCAATGTTTATCACATATAATCTATATAATAAGATAAATAACAATTATTTGTTATTTTTTAAATCATAAAAATTGTTCTGAATTCACCCACCATTGGCATGTGTGGTAAAAGGTACAATTGTTTACCCCGGACTCTGGATGTATTGAAGTCTAACAAGGTGGTCTAGGGATGTCTTCAGGGTTCCCAAAGTCATAGAACACCATTTCCATGTTTACAGGATATTTTTTAATTGTGCCTTCTTGGCCTTGAAAAATCATGGAAACTAATCAAATCTTAAAAGTAATGGTCATATTTTCTTCAAGTTATGCTCTGCTCTAATATATTTCATTGGCTAGATATTACTCTTATGAATAGAAAAACTTGCTTGCAAGCCACAATGATCCACTTTTGTTCTTTTGATTTGGTTCTTATTGAATGAGTCGGTCAAATTGCTCTGGATGAATAATTTGTGAATTGGTCTGATTTTGAATGATTTTTAAATGACTGAAAAGGTCATGGAAACATGGATCAAAAAAGTTTGGGAACCCTGTATCTTGCACAACACTAACCTCACCTCTTCTTTATGCACAGCTGAAATGGACCAACCATGCTCACCATCAAGCAGATCTGTGATCCGGTCACCAGAGGACTCTACACATGCCAACAGTTCACCCCCTCTCCTCCACTCTTCTGCGGTAAGAAGCACCAGTAGGCTTCCCACAGCCAGCCTTCCAGGGAACCCTGAGGGGCAGCCCTCACAAGCCATCGTTAGACCTCACTTCCTCACACACCTTATTGAGGGCTTCGTCATCCGAGAGGGCCTGGAGCCATTCCCGGTATGTCCACTGGTTGCTATACTTAGCAATTCCAAATCACAGCTGCCATGAGGCCCTAATGATGCCCATGGTTCTCTAATGGTTCATTCTTTTGAAGCCATGAAGCTCAAGGATCGATTCCTCCATGAGATACAAGTATTTGAAGACCAGTGATGGTCTGCAGCTAAACGTACAGATCAACCAGTTATTAAATTCCCTTTTGGGATCCATGAAATGCTCCACACTTTCTGAAGTCGAAACCAACATCCTTGTTGAATTCAAGTTTCCAAAATACCACAATGTTACTGTTCCAGTATTGTCTTTTTTCATCAGGTGAGATGTGCCTCCCTAGAGATGAACCTGCAAGCCACACTGCCAAAAGATATAGAGAGAGCTGCTAATGGAGAATCAGCCCAGGACGACTGCCTGATGGATGCGGACCAACCAGACAACTCTACTGATTCCGACATTGATAACCCTCCTGCTGAGGATGGTGGGCTCTTTAGCACATTTCTCATTTGCATGTTGGTTTGTGGATGTAGATTAAAGCTGGTCAAGATGATTTAGATGTTTCTCATTAATATGAGTCCATGAGTGTGCCTAACATGGTCTCTTTGATTTCAGAACAGACAGTTGAAAACCAGACTTATGTACTTAAGTGTGAGTTTTGTGGGAAGAGAGGCTTTGCACATACCTTCCTCAGATCCAAACGCTTCTGCTCTATGACATGTGTCAGAAGGTAAAGACTTGTACGAGAACCCTATTGTTTAAAGCACACACTGAAACTTTGTAGGTTACAAATTTTCTGTTTGTTACTCCCAATTTCTTTCTTTTTTCTTCCTTTCAAAGTTTGTAGTGTAAGTGTGGGATAGAATTTATTGGTAGAACTTGCTATGGCAACATCACTAATGACTTTTGCCCATACCTAGGGTTAGGGATTTGCTAGAAGAAGAAAAACACTCAGAACTCTTTAGTAACCATTTAGCAACAACCCAGAACACCCTTTCATTGTCCACAGGCAAGCACCATTTTCTTCAGAAAATGTAAATATGTAGTTGGACATAATCACCCATAAAGAAGTCTGGGTAAGCAGACAGGCCTTGTCAGAAGGAACCTGTTCATGTAAAATATATAGTTCTCAAGTGCCAGTTCAAAGTCCAGAAATAAAGCAGATGAACAGCAGATGGATGTAGCAGTTGTCCTCAGTCGTTTTGGTTATACATTTTTTGCTTGTGTTATCTTGGACATACAGTGACATCTAGTGCTGTGGATGCACTATCATTCAAACTATTGACAATAGGCCATGATTATTTTAACCCAAGACTGAAAGTGTCCAATAACAAGACGGTTACTGAGATTAGTAGGCAAGTAGTATTCAGTCATATGATTCTAAAATGGCCGCCCCCATCAGGGCGCCCCTGCCCCTTATGAAATAAAACAGCTTTTATAAGGTTACTGATGTGACTAGAGTCCTCATCTCATGTGAGCGGTCATTATTTTATAAATATGTTTCAAAATTACAGTTTATTTCTTTAGGAGTAAAACTTTTTTTATGGGTAAAATTACTGAGAGCACCTTTAAACTACTCCTGTGCTAAGATGAAAATTCAAAGAGATAATTTTCCACAAATGTTTATACTTTTGCCTCAACAAACCCAAGCAGCTTACTTTATCTATCGCAGATTCAATGTGAACTCTAAAAAGCGGCTTACCCTGTTGAGGGCAGAAAAGGTTGGCCGCTGGCCCCACAGACTCATGGACAGACGAGGAAGAACACCTAGTCGGATAAACAGCGGGTCTGGGAAACACTTCTTCAGACAGGTCAGTGAAAACTAAAGAATGACTATAAACCATGTGGCAACCCTGTTGAGAAGACCAACATTGCTGGTCATGTGCATATGCTTTGGAGACTGGTCCCAAGAATGGTATGCTATCTAAGTCAGTAAGCCCATGCTGACCAGGTTGACCAGCACTTTTGCTAGTGTACAACATGGCTATGGAAACACAGCGTGGAAATTCTTGTCTAAGCTGGTCTTTTTAACAGGGTAGCTGTAACTGCCCATCAAACCTACTAGAATACCAAAATAATTATTTGAATGGGAGTGAGATACCTACTTAAACAAATTGCATTGTGATCAGCTGCAAGTCTCCAGTCACACTAATGACAACCAGAGAGTATCCAATTCTTCAACATGTATCGAGAGAAAGGAAGAAGATCCACCAGGCCCAATGACAACAAGGCTACGTTTGCAGGCCGTGAGAGAGAAGGAACAAGACAGAGAAAGACAAGAGAGCAGGGTGGAGAGTTGCAGCAGCTCTGACTGTCTTCTTGACTCTATTCCCTCACGGTGGAGTGTGGAGCAAGTGTGTTCCTTCATCAGCTCTTTACCAGGTATTTGCACAGGTTTTCAAGCTCAAAGTGCTAAGAACCCCAAATGCAACATGCATTAATCTCCACTAGAGGGTGCTGTGTAACTTAAAGGAAACCTCTTAGTGCTCATTTTGGGGTAGTTCACCCAAAAATGAAACCCTTTACTCACCCTCATGCTGTTTCAAACTAATATGATTTTATTTATTTTTTGAAACACAAAATTAGTTATTCTAACTGTTAAAACTGTTATGGTGGAGGGGAAGCTAATATCTTTCAGTCTATTGCTTCCACAAAATGATATGGTTTTAGAAGACTTGGTATATAGAGAGTTGTATGAGCTTGACAGCTCCAGTCCTCTTTATTTTATTGTATGAGCATCATAAGAGCTGTTTAGTCATTCTGTGAAACATCTCCTTTTGTGTTCCATGAAAGAAAGAAAAAATCATACAGGTATGTAGCAAAATACAGATGATTAAACAATGAACAAATTTCCATTTTTGGGTGAACTATTCAATAACATTTTGTGGTTTAATTTCAGTGAGTTTAACAGTTTAACAATATAATGGTTAATGGTAATATTTCTTATTTTGGTGAAATAATAATATATGTAATAAAAAAAATAAATAGGATCAGGTGCTTAATAAACTGCATAACTATTATTATGTTATGCACCTTTTCTCCTTAAAGGAATAGCTCCCCCAAAAATGAAAATTCTCTAATCATTTACTCACCTTCATGCCATCCCAGATGTGTATCACTTTCTTTTTTCAACAGAACACATATCAAGATTTTTAGAAGAATATCTCAGCTCTGTAGGTCCAGATAATCCAAATGAATGGTGATCAGACCTTTGTAGCTCCAAAAATCACATAAAGGAAACATAAAAAGTAACCCATAGGACTGCAGTTTTTAAATCCATATCTTCAGAAGTGATATAATAGGTGTGGGTGAGAAACAGATCAAAATGTAAAACCTTTTTGACTCTAAATCTCTACTTGCCCATTCACTTTTACATCTTAAAGTAACATGGTGCCTGTTTAGTTTCACTTTCACATCTGAAAGTGAAAGTGGAAATTTAGAGTAAAAGGAGCTTACATATTGTTATGTATCTCACCAACATATATTAATTACTTTTATGTTTCCTTTATGTGATTTGATTTTGAGCTACAAAGGTTTGATCACCATTCAATGTCCTTGTATGGACACATCTACACATCTGGGATGGCATGAGGGTGAGTAAATGATGAGTGAATTTTCATTTTTGGGTGAACCATCCCTTGAAACCTTACAGTTAGATCCATACCTTACAGTTTTAAACATTGCATTTTTAACACTTTGAAAAGTTGCATCACTTCATTTATTCAATGGATACATTACTTGTATTACACATACTATATAAATAAATAATATTGGTCTATATATGTACATTTATTGTACGTTAGAAGTGAATGGGCTTCCCCAGCTGAGTCTGATTCCTCTCAGTTTTTTCTGAGAGGAATCAGTTTTTTCTCTCCAATAACTATCATCTTATGGAATTTTGTCCTTGCCACAGTTGCCTTTGGCTTGGCCATAGGAGTTAAGATTTTGTAAAGCTGTTTAATAGGATCTTTAAAAAATGTAAGACATTACAGTATAATTTTTCATAAAGCTGCTTTGAAATGTGTACTGTGAGTAGTGCTATACAAATAAAAATGACCTATTTGTTATCAGGTTGCCATGACATTGCTCCAGAGTTCCGGTCTCAGGATATTGATGGACAGGCCCTGTTGTTACTGACAGAAGACCACCTAATGAGCGCTATGAACATTAAACTGGGCCCTGCTCTCAAAATCTGTGCACAAATCAACTCTCTTAAATAACCTTAAACATACTTTAGGATGTTTTCATAGGATTACGATGCTCTGTCTGCTCCATAGAAACAGACTTGAGACATACAGTATTGCTCCGAATCTCAAATGTGGATCTCAGTCTGGAGGAACATACGATCACAGCACAACTCCTTCAGAAGTGCATAACATTTTCCCCCCATATAGTGTAGACATTCATAAGGACCCTATCCTCTTCAGATACCTCAAACAAGGTCATACCTGAAAGTTTACTGGTGGACCCTGAATCTCTCATTACTTTTACAGTAAGGTTGACTTACATGTTCAAGGCATGAATTTCATATATAATATCCATGCTATTGTGATCTTGTATATTGCATTTATATAGTAAAGACACCAACTGAAAAGTACCTTTACATAGGATAATGAAGAATGAGGGAAGATATAGCTGTGTAGCCACAATTTGTGCAAGTAAGCACATAATGTAAAACGTATTTAAAACAAAAATTTACAAAAAAGACTAAATATAAAGAGAATTTTCAAAGGATGTAAATGTTTACAGTAATACGAAGTATATAATGGTGGGTGTTTCAAAATAAAGATTTATTGAAAAACAACAATTAAGTTTTGTATAAGATATGTGTTGTTACACTAAAATGCTCGATTCCTTTGGCATCAAACACTTTTTTTTATACTATCGAGTAGAAAACCCCTCTATGTATTCCAAATATATTGTGAACTGTCAAGTGGTCAAAAAAATTTAAAATCTTCCATCTATGGAAAATTAATATTCTCACAATAACGAGAATAAATCATTTTGGAGGTTTAAAGAGACACAAGTTTCTCGCTAATGCACCTTGACACTTTTACGTTACAAATAGTTACAAACAGCACATGCCACCTTAAACACGCTTGCTTAAGCAATTTTAAAACAAGGTCTCACATTCCCACATTCATCGCATTTAAATGATCAGAGGAATAAAATGAAAAAAATTATTAAAATGTTTTTATGTATTATTATAACGCATGTTGTACCGGTAAATACATACAGTACACAATGTACACAAGTTGACTGCAACACATTTTCATGACTTAAGCATATTGATTATGTTATGTTGGGATATCATACTCAGCCCAGAAAATCAGATTTCTTCTCTTCGAGGCATGAAAATAAAAAAAATATATATTAAAAATCAGTTTAGTTTTGTATACATTGACAATCATGATTTCCCAAGAACAAAACCTCCAATACACAACTGCCACAGAAGTCTGCGTTTCTTTTAAATAGCTGTTCATTTTGCTTTTGACTGTCACTATTGATAACGCTGTGTGATTCTCTTCAATTTCATCTGCTGTTCAATCATCATGTCAAACTCCTGTCTCTCTCTAAGACAGAATAAAGAAAAACAAAAATGAATGAAGATGCAAGATTCAGTTTGCAGGGTTAAAGAGGCATGCATGTTCACAAATCTTCATGTTACTCTACCTGTTACTGAAGCACGGCCCTCTGCGATACTTCTCCTCTGCTTTCTCCAGAGAAAGCTTGTGGACTCCAGCAATGGCATAAATAATTGCCTAATAAAATATAGAATTTCATTGAAATATGGTTATCCTACATGACTCAAAATGGGAAATGCTGAACTGCCATTGATGTTAAAACATCATGAATGAACCGATTACCTCTGGCAGGAGCACATCAAGAATAAGGCAGATCCTGTCAGCCTGGATGTTTACCAGGCAGGTGTTTATTTGAGGGGCATTGTCACAGACTTTGTTCAGGTAACGGTACACCTTATCAACCTGTTCCTCATCTTCCAGATAGACATCAACCACTCGGCGAGTGGGCTTCATGAGGGCTTGAAGCCATTTAGATGACTCCTGACCATTGATGATTGCCTATGAGCACCAGACAAAAGAGTTAGGACCAGAAATACTGGCATTTTAATGTGAATAAATCTTTTTGTCACAATGGAAATGAACAGTACTCAAACTATAAAGGCATTTCTAAATATGCTGTATTCATCATCCTTTAAACAGTATATTGTTTTAAAATGACAAAAATAGCAGTGTTGCTTATCGTACCAGTAAGCGATTTTCCACTCTTCGCTTGTTGACGATGAAGTCAACCAATAGCTTGTTGGCACGGTTGCGTGCAGCTTTTGATCGATCTGGCAGCACCTTCTTCGAAAGGAGCTCATCTTGCTCTTCCACAACAATGTCCTCTATGTTTTCTTCTGAGTAGTTGCACTGCTCACTCAGAATCTCCTGACTGGGGAAGGTCAGCACAGATTTCCCTTCAGAATACTTTTTTCTTAGTGGGCAACCTGGGATCACAGAATCAAAAGAATAATTTCTGAGTAATTGAAGTCAATATTGGTGAATAGGGATTGTATGTTGGCTTATATTGAGTGGGTAGGCTGATTGAGAAATACAGTTGGGATGAACAGTAAATTTGTCCGATGCATACTTGTATTAAAAGCCTAAGAGCCTATGAGTAAAAGGAGAATATCTACGATTTGTATGGTTAATTTGAT